>NC_079197.1:11579606-11869606 GCF_029499605.1 Hyla sarda | reverse complement strand
TTTTCTTCTAACTGGACGACTGCTCCACCATAAGGCAAATTGCCCAGTAATGATTTCTATGGAAGGTTTTCCGGGATAAATGGAAATTATAATCTGGTACCAAATAGTCAAATATCCTTGTTACTTCCTTTTTGTGGTCCTTTCAAGTATTTTACATGATATTAAAGTGTGAAAAGGGATATTCTGCCCCCGAGTACATTCTGTATGTCGTTCCATTATGTCCTGGAAATACAAGAAGGCCTCAACCACAATCCATGCAAATAAGATGTCAGGGGGATTGTACACGAGTAGCTTGGGATATTGGCCAGATATGGGTCCATGCAGCCCCTTGTAACGAGGATATTTGAAGGGGGGGGGAGGGGGGGTCCTAGTTTTTATGGGTGATAATTTGGCGCCCTGACGCTCGAAGAGTTTCATGAATGAGTTACGGATGAGTTTGGATATCAGCCCTTACTTTTCTCATGTTCTTTCTGTATTTTGGTTTCTTTGTTTATTTTTTTTTACACAACTTAAAGGGGTACTCCGGTGGAAAACATTTTTTTAAAGTGAACTGGTGCCAAAAGTTAAACAGATTTGTAAATTACTTCTATTTAAAAATCTTAATCCTTCCAGTACCTATTAGCAGCTGTATACCACAGAGGAAATGCTTTTATTTTCAAATTTCTTTTCTGTCTGACCACAGTGCTCTCTGCTGCCACCTCTGTCCGTGTCAGGATCTGTCCAGAGCTGGAGAAAATCCCAGTAGCAAACCTCTCCTGCTCTGGACAGTTCCTGACACGGACAGAGGTGGCAGCCGAGAGCACTGTGATCAGACAGAAAGGAAATTCAAAAAGAAAAGAATTTCCTCTGTAGCACACAGCTGCTAATAGGTACTGGAAGGATTAAGATGTTTAAATAAAAGTCATTTACAAATCTGTTTAACTTTCTGGCACCAGTTCATTTAAAGGAGTACCCCTTTAATCAACTTGTCCTACATAGTTAAAGAATGTCCATGGAATTTTTATTTTATTTTAGAACAGTGATGTCCAAACTGTGGCCGCCGGAGTACCCCTTTAAGGGTTTAGCTTTTATTTTATAAATATTTACATTTTTTTAAAGCATTTTCTACTGATTCTAACAAAAACTGACTGCTGCGCCATACTAATTCATAATAAAAATATGTGAATTATCTAAGACTATATATAATGATCACGCCCCTTCCCATAGACTTGCATTGAGGGGGCGGGGCGGGAGGTTTGTTCCAAACGCTGAGCAGCGGAGTACCCCTTTAAAAACACATTGCATTAGCGGATTTTGTATGCTTTAACGTAAAATAAAAAAGGTCCAAAAATGATTCCTTTTTGCTGCCAGTTGCCTCCTGGTGTTGATTTGCACACAGAGGTACTGGAAGTAGAAAATAATGTGTTTGCAAAACTCACAGAAAACTGATGAGGTTTTTGGGGCAGTATTTTCGCACTTACCGTATTTTTCGCCATATAAGATGCACTTTTTCTTCCTCAAAACTGGGGGGGGGAAAGTCGGTGCGTCTTATACGGCGAATGCACCCCTATCGCGGCGGTCCCTGTGGTCATCAACGGCCGGGACCCGCGGCTAATACAGGACATCACCGATCGCGGTGATGCCCTGTATTAACCCTTCAGACGCGGCGAACAAAGCTGACCGCCACGTCTGAAGGGAAAGTGACACTAACCCGGCTGTTCAGTCGGGCTGTTCGGGACCGCCGCGATTTCACCGGGTTAGTGCTTACAGGACACCGGGAGGGACCTTACCTGCCTCCTCGGTGTCTTCTCCATTCAGGGATCCCCTGTATGGCCGGCGCTCTCCTTCCTCGTCATCACGTCATCGCGTACGTGTGTCGGCGTGTGTAACAACGTGATGGCGGTGACGGAGAGCGAGGATACCCGGCCGGCAGCAGAGACGTTCCGGAGCGACGGGGACACGGCGACAGCGATGGAGCGACATCCAGGGCAGCGGTGACGGGTCCGGAGCGGCGGGGAAATGTGAGTATTACCTCCTATGCAGTGGTCTTCAATCCGCGGACCTCCAGATGTTGCAAAACTACAACTCCCAGCATGCCCGGACAGCCAACGGCTGTCCGGGCATGCTGGGAGTTGTAGTTCTGCAACATCTGGAGGTCCGCAGGTTGAAGACCACTATTGGGTTCAAAATCTTTATTTTTTTAGATTTTGCCCCTAAAAATTGGGTGCGTCTTATACGCCGGTGCGTCTTATAGGGCGAAAAATACGGTATATGTGTGCCACTAAAACTGCATTTAAACAACTGTGTAAAAAAAGTCACACAAAATATTCATTTTTTACTGCTTCTTCCCCTGAGTTATACCACCAAAAAAAAATTGTCATATTTACAATTACAGATTTTTCCCTGGCAGAACCAATGCAGCAATACTGTCTGTAACTGCTTCCTGTACACTGCTCTGTATACTGTAGTAATGGAGTGCTCCTACTTCTATATGGGCTGTTACACACTGCACACATGGTCTCTCACACAGATCTTCTCCTTACAGCTCCTCTACCTAAAATGGCAGCCGCATGCATAGTCTTTTCTGATGCCTCTGACCCCCCTGTATACTGCTGTCAAGGTTGGCTGCTGTTTAGGGCTTAAAATGGGAGTGACTGCCACTGTATACTGCTGAGTGTCGACACAAGAAATTACACACCAGACAAAAAGTTGGTATAAAACTCCTTATCAGCAGGAAGCTAAGGAGCTGTCCCAAGGAGTTTTGTTTATTATACGGAAATAAATTTTTACATTTGACAAAAAGGGGAGGTTAGTTATCACGTCAAAATTATCATGTTATATTTTGATTGGTTAATTGAGTATTGCGTCTGTATATATTAGCATATTAAGCATTCATTTCTTTCTTAGCCATAGGTCACTATTCTAGTGGAAAATTCCGGGTGTATCTGTCCTTCTGCACAGTCTATACGTCTTCAAATGTTTAGTCTCCAACTTCCAACCTCTTCTTTATCTTGCTTCTTCTGGCCTCATCCCAAGGTCCTCATCTTAGTTACAAGCAAATAGCAAGCTGAACTATAGGTTAAGGGTAGGTAACAAATATCTTTCTGCAGCATTAGCAATGGCATATAAGTATTAATATATTGATCAGCCATCAGGATCATTATGATCAATTCCAACACTGCATCCTGATTAGCTGCAAGCTGTTTTCAAGGCATTATTTGCTTTCTTGAGGTCAGGTGACAGCTTTTGGCTAACCTTAGGTCATGTGATTGTTCCTTCTAATTGCAAGGTATTCTGGGCTGCCCTGATATCAGGTATTCTTCTTCCTTCTCCTATTCTCACTTGGCACTAATGTCATTTTGGCAGGTTCAGCTGAAGCTAACATACTAAAGTTTGCCTTCACGCTTAAAGGGGTACTCCGCCCCTAGACATCTTATCCCCCATCCAAAGGATAGGGGATAAGATGTCAGATCGCCACGGTCCCGCTGCTGGGGAGCCCTGGGATCCCCGCTGCGGCACCGCGCTATCATTACTGCACAGAGCGAGTTCGCTCTGTGCGTAATGACGGGCGATACTGGAGACAGAGCAGCATGTGATACTGGAGACAGAGCAGCTCGTGACATCACGACCAGTCCCCTTAATGCAAGTCTATGAGAGGGGGCGTGACGACCGCCACGCCCCTCCCATAGACTTGTATTGAAAGGGGCGGGCCATGATGTACAAACGTGACGTAACGATGCTCCGGCCCCTGTATTGCCCATCATTATGCACAGAGTGAACTCTCTCTGTGCAGTAATGATAGCGCGGGGCCGCAGCGGCGATCCCGGGGTCCCCAGCAGCGGGACCACGGCGATCTGACATCTTATCCCCTATCCTTTGGATAGGGGATAAGATGTCTAGGGGCGGAGTACTCCTTTAATCAAACTTTTCTTAAATAATACTCTAGTGTTGTTCCGAAGTGGACTCTACTTGGTTACTTTGGGCATTGTCCATTGTGATTATTATTGTCTGCGAAGAAAACAACACCAGCTTGTAAATGCTTGCCTAAACCTTTCCGAAGCAAAACAATATACAATAGGATCCAAACAGCAATTGGTCGCAAATAGGAGGCTTGTGAAGTAAAGGGCCACTTCAACATTTTTCAGTAAAGAACACATAGATGGGAAAAACAAGGTGATAGTTACCGCTATGGTTTTGGTGATATGCACCGGAATGAAGCAGATTATCATTATGATTATGGAGGCAAATATGGTTTTCACAGATTTGGAGACAATGACATTCGTGGCTACATTCATTGGCTTCACCTTAAGAATATATCGACTCAGGAGACTGTAACAGACCAAGGTTATGGTAAAAGGAATGAGGAGACCTGAGAAGAGGATGATCCAATTCAGAATGAAAAATGAAACCGCTTGATCAGATTGATGGAGATTAAGACATTTCGTGAGTCCATCGACTTGGGAAGTTTGTAGAACGAAGAATATTGGAATTCCTTGTGCGAGGAGAAAGCCCCAGGTAATGATGCAAAGTTTTGTGATAAATGGCGTTGTGGTCAATGTCTTTCTTTTATCGCTGTGTACAATTGTAAAATACCTGTGAAAACTGATTAGTGTAAGAAAATACATACTTCCATATACATGGGTACCAAGAAGGAAAGCTATGAACTGGCAGCAGAAGGTTCCGAAGGTCCAGTGGTCGGTCCAGGAGTAGACGATGATCAGAGGAGCAGCCGGGGCGATCAGGGCATCGGCAGTGGCCAAATTGAACTGGAGAATTACAGTCGGGTTCCATTGTTTTACCCGAAACCAGAGTATCCACAAACTGATACAATTCATCACAAACCCAATGAAGTAGATGAAGGTCAGGAAGATCGGGGTGAAGAGAATAGAGGGTAGAGTCCGACACCCTGTGTAGTTTGCTGAACTGTTCACCATCTTGAATGTTAATTTGGGCTGTAAAGTGAGATGCACAAATGAAATGACATATACCCCATCTAAATCCTGTCCTAACTCAAGGCTTAATATATACTGTTGTTACATGGTTTATAAGACTGAAAAAAGACATATGTCCATTGGGTATTTTTGTAGTGATGGCGGTTCCTCAGTATTTAACGGTATCCCCCCCCCATGTGTCCTGAGTGCCGCTTTTCTTCCAACACCCCCCGCCCAATGAATTATCAGCTGCGCTGTCCCCACATCATGTCCCTGCATGCGCTCCTCTGCTCATCCTCCTATGAGTTGCGGGCCGCCGGCGCTAGAAATCTGTACTGTACTACAAATAACGTTTCCCGGGCTGCAAAAATAAACAAAATAAACTTTAACTAACCTGCCTATGTTCCCCCGTTGCTCTGCTGCCATCTTCACTGTCCTGCGCTGCGGTCCTCTTGCTGTTTCCTTGGGACCGGAAAGTCACAGAGCCGCCAGCCTATCATCGGCCGGGGCGGGACATCGGCCGGGGCGGGACATCGGCCGGGGCGGGACATCGCTGCGGCCGGTGATAGGCTGAGCGCACTGCAACCTTCCCATCCCCCGGGCCGCAGTGGAGGGACCGTGAGGCCGTTAACGGGAAACGTCGGAAGGTGAGTTAAAGTTTATTTTGTTTATTTTTGCAGCCCGCGCAACGTTATTTGTAGTACAGTACAGATTTCTAGTGCCGGCGGCCCGCAACTCATAGAAGGATGAGCAGAGGAGCGCATGCAGGGACATGATGTGGGGACAGCGCAGCTGATAATTCATTGGGGGGGGGTGGAAGAAAAGCAGAACAGCGCTTGCGGGTCACATATGATTAGTTCCCCGATGGGGGATAGCATGCTGTGGCAGATAATTGACTGATTTGACGGGGGAAGGGGCCCAACCGGTATTGCGGTGTGGGCAAAATTCATATCGTGCAGGGAAAAAATTTCGGTATTAGGTGTGAACTGGTATACCGCCCAGCACTAATGTTCTTCCAGTTTAGCCTATTGCTCTATAGTGTTGATCCAAAGGAAGGCAAAAAAAACATGAACACATCTATGCACCCTTAAATGACTGTTTTGGGGCGCAAGCTTTGATGTTTATTGGACAGCATTGTCAATAATGAAGCACAAGCAATTAAAAAACGAAAAACGAAACAAACTATTGACTCTAAACTCCCTGAATATAAAGTCCCTTAATATTAAGTCCCACACAAAAACACACTTCAAACTCACTCGCACAATCCTCCACTCTTTTCGGTTTTTTTTAGTTCGCTTTTAAGAGGTTTTCCCACTCTGCGGCAGTATTTGGTGCAACTGACCTCTCTGTTGGTTTTATTAGAATCTAGAGATCTTCATTTTAGCAAGACACAATTGCAAGGAAATTACAAATGCAAGTGTGTACCGTATTTTTCGCCCTATAGGACGCACCGGCGTATAAGACGCACCCTTTTTTTTAGGTGCAAAATCTAAAAAATTTAAGATTTTGAACCCAATAGTGGTCTTCAACCTGCGGACCTCCAGATGTTGCAAAACTACAACTCCCAGCATGCCCGGACAGCCGTTGGCTGTCCGGGCATGCTGGGAGTTATAGTTTTGCAACATCTGGAGGTCCGCAGGTTGAAGACCACTGCATAGGAGGTAATACTCACGTGTTCCCGCCGCTCCGGACCCGTCACCGCTGCCCTGGATGTCGCTCCATCGCTGTCGCCGTGTCCCCGTCGCTCCGGAACGTCTCTGCTGCCGGCCGGGTATCCTCGCTCTCCGTCGCCATCATCACGTCGTTACGGACGCCGACGCACGTACGCGACGACGTGATGACGAGGAAGGAGAGCGCCGGCCATACAGGGGATCCCTGAACGGAGAAGACACCGAGGAGCCAGGTAAGGTCCCTCCCGGTGTCCTGTAAGCACTAACCCGGCTATTCAGTCGGGCTGTTCGGGACGCCGCGGTGAAATCACTTTCCCTTCAGACGCGGCGGTCAGCTTTGATCGCCGCGTCTGAAGGGTTAATACAGGGCATCATCTATCAGTGTACGGTATCTATCAGTGTACTACAATAAATGGAAGACCTAAAGGGGTACTCCCGTGGAAAACTTTTATTTATTTATTTTTTTTAAATCAACTGGTGTCAGAAAGTTAAACAGATTTGTAAATCACTTCTATTAAAAAAATCTTAATCCTTCCAGTACTTTTTAGGGGCTGTATACTAAAGAGAAATCCAAAAAAGAAATGCATTTCCTGACCACAGTGCTCTCTGCTGACCTCTGCTGTCCATTTTAGGAACTGTCCAGAGCAGCATATGTTTGCTATGGGGATTTTCTCCTGTTCTGGACAGTTCCTAAAATGGACAGCAGAGGTCAGCAGAGAGCACTGTGGTCTTGACATCAGAGGAAATGCATTTCTTTTTTGGATTTCTCTTTAGTATACAGCCCCTAAAAAGTACTGGAAGGATTAAGATTTTTAAATAGAAGTGATTTACAAATCTGTTTAACTTTCTGACACCAGTTGATTAAAAAAAAAGTTTTCCACCGGAGTACTCCTTTAAAGATAAGTCTCATGCTAGAAAACGTATCCTCTATCCAAAGGGGGAGCCGAAGGGTTCTCCCATAGAACCATATGGAGGTCACAATAGCACTTTAAAAAATGTAAACTAAAAGGTATAGAGTCACGTCTTTATCTATCTTCATGATTGCCCAAACTGCAAAGAATAAAAGTGGGAGAAATAAGGCTCTGACCTGTTCACAGCTCTGCCGGTGTTCAATAACGCCAGCGCCGCGGTGGAAAGTGATCTGTTCACTGGTCGATGTATCGTACAATAAGTACCATCCCGCCAGAGCTTCCTCTTTTCAATAATTATAGGTATAGGCTCAAAACTGATTCCTCCTTCTTCCCAACTGTCATTAATTTCCCCCTATTGGCGACTTGGTGTCTCTACACATACAAGTCATGGCCGTAAATGTTGGCACCCCTGAAATATTTCAAGAAAATGAAGTATTTCTCACAGAAAAGGATTGCAGTAACACAGGTTTTGCTATACACATGTTTATTCCCTTTTTGTGTATTGGAACTAAACCAAAAAAGGAGGAAAAAAGGCAAATTGGACATAATGTCTCCAAACTCCAAAAATGGGCTGGACAAAATTATTGGCACCTTACCTTAATATTTGGTTGCACACTCTTTGGAAAAAATAAATGAAATCAGTGTCTTCCTATAACCATCAATAAGCTTCTTACACCTCTCAGCCGGAATGTTGAACCGCTCTTCCTATAACCATCAATAAGCTTCTTACACCTCTCAGTCGGAATGTTGGACCACTCTTCCTATAACCATCAATAAGCTTCTTACACCTCTCAGCCGGAATGTTGGACCACTCTTCCTATAAGCATCAATAAGCTTCTTACACCTCTCAGCCGGAATGTTGGACCACTCTTCCTATAACCATCAATAAGCTTCTTACACCTCTCAGCCGGAATGTTGGACCACTCTTCCTTTACAAACTGCTCCAGGTCTCTTATTGGAAGGCGCCTTTTCCCAACAGTAATTATAAGATCTCTCCACAGGTGATCTGGACTCATTGCTGACACTTCAGAACTCTCCAGCACTTTGTTGTCATCCATTTCTGGGGGCTTTTTGACGTATGTTTGGGGTCATTGTCCTGCTGGAAGACCCAAGATCTCGGACACAAACCCAGCTTTGTGACACTGGGCTGTACAGTGCGACCCAAAATCCATTGGTAGTCCTCATATTTCATGATGTCTTGTACACATTCAAGGCCCCCAGTGCCAGAGGCAGAAACATAGAATGTGTCGGCAGATAAGAACCATTTGGCCCATCTAGTCTGCCCAATAATCTTATTCCTATGAATAGTCCCTGGCCCTATCTTATATGAAGGATAGCCTTATACCTATCCCTATCTTATATGAAGGATAGCCTTATACCTATCTCTATCTTATATGAAGGATAGCCTTATACCTATCCCTATCTTATGTGAAGGATAGCCTTATACCTATCCCAATCTTATATGAAGGATAGCCTTATAACTATCCCTATCTTATATGAAGAATAGCCTTATACCTATCCCTGTCTTATATGAAGGATAGTCTTATACCTATCCCTATCTTATATGAAGGATAGCCTTGTGCCTATCCCTATCTTATATGAAGGATAGCCTTATACCTATCCCTATCTTATATGAAGGATAGCCTTATGCTTATCCCTATCTTATATAAAGGATAGCCTTATACCTATCCCTATCTTATATGAAGGATAGCCTTATGCCTATCCCTATCTTATATAAAGGATAGCCTTATGCCTATCCCTATCCTATATAAAGGATAGCCTTATGCCTATCCCTATCTTATATAAAGGATAGCCTTATACCTATCCCTATCTTATATGAAGGATAGCCTTATGCCTATCCCTATCTTATATGAAGGATAGCCTTATGCCTATCTCTATCTTATATGAAGGATAGCCTTATACCTATCTCTATTTTATATAAAGGATAGCCTTATACCTATCCCTATCTTATATGAAGGATAGCCTTATGCTTATCCCTATCTTATATGAAGGATAGCCTTATACCTATCCCTATCTTATATGAAGGACAGCCTTATGCCTATCCCTATCTTATATAAAGGATAGCCGTATGCTTATCCCTATATTATATGAAGGATAGCCTTATACCTATCTCATGCATGTTTAAACTCCTTCACTGTATTTGCAGCGACCACTTCTGCAGGAAGGCTATTCCATGCATCCACTACTCTCTCAGTAAAGTAATACTTCCTGATATTACTGCAGAAACTTATCTTTTGTATGAGGATTTTATTTTTCTCGGTGTCCTTGTGCAGTAACTCCACATTTCCGTTAATTTGTGCTCATTCATTTACTGTTAAAACCACTCGGGGAGTTCTTCACATTTGGGACATTACCGTATTTTTCGCCCTATAGGACGCACCGGCGTATAAGACGCACCCAATTTTTAGGGGCAAAATCTAAAAAAATAAAGATTTTGAACCCAATAGTGGTCTTCAACCTGCGGACCTCCAGATGTTGCAAAACTACAACTCCCAGCATGCCCGGACAGCCGTTGGCTGTCCGGGCATGCTGGGAGTTGTGGTTTTGCAACATCTGGAGGTCCGCAGATTGAAGACCACTGTATAGGAGGTAATACTCACGTGTCCCCGCCGCTCCGGACCCGTCACTGCTGCCCTGGATGTTGCTCCATCGCTGTCGCCGTGTCCCCGTCGCTCCGGAACGTCTCTGCTGCCGGCCGGGTATCCTCGCTCTCAGTCGCCGCCATCACGTCGTTACGCACGCCGACGCACGTACGCGATGACGAGGAAGGAGAGCGCCGGCCATACAGGGGATCCCTGAATGGAGAAGACACCGAGGAGGCAGGTAAGGTCCCTCCCGGTGTCCTGTAAGCACTAACCCGGCTATTCAGTCGGGCTGTTCGGGACCGCCGCGGTGAAATCGCTGAACAGCCGGGTTAGTGTCACTTTCCCTTCAGACGCGGCGGTCAGCTTTGATCGCCGCGTCTGAAGGGTTAATACAGGGCATCACCGCGATCGGTGATGTCCTGTATTAGCCGCGGGTCCCGGCCGTTGATGGCCGCAGGGACCGCCGCGATAGGGGTGTGTATTCGCCGTATAAGACGCACCAACTTTTTCCCCCCAGTTTTGGGGAAGAAAAAGTGCGTCTTATACGGCGAAAAATACGGTAACTGGTCTCTCAACATGGCGAGGTATGTTTCACCAATTACTCGATCATACAAAAAAAAAAAAATGGTCCCAACTCATGAGATTTTAAAACTTAAAGTCTGTTCTGTATTTTCACTGTGTCCAGAGGTTGGGGACACCCGGTATAAAGCACCGACAAAAAAACAACTGTTCCTTTACTTGTAACCAATGGATCCTCTTTACCACCGAATTTCATGTTGCACAAGCTTGACCAGGCACAGAGTAGTACAGACTTCCCCTTTGAACCCTCTCATGGAGGTGAGGCCTTAACCATAAGTAATTCCAAGGGTTGTATTGTCCGAAATAGCTAAGATTGGTGAATTTTAAAACATAGACAATACTTAGCCAAACTAGGAGGGATGGAGATCATGAAAGCCAGTGGAGGTACAAGAGGTCCATTAAATAAACCAGTGGTCAAATCCATAGAACCAAAAGTCACAACTTTGGTTCTATGGCCTAGGGGGGGGGGGGGGGGGGGTGAAGTAGAAGAATTGTCAAGACAGTCCAAAGTCCAGCAGCAGTAACCACAGAAACAAATAAGTTCACAGTCCCAAACCATAAATCAGGCAAGGACTGCAGGTCAGAAAGTATTTTTCTAAGGCATCGAAGAGAATAAGGGCTGGACCAGAGGCCGGAGGAGACTCGTTGTTTTGGAAAAGCTGTCGTAGATGCTTGATGATTGCATAACAGTTGTATCCAATGCAGAGATATAAAAGAACGGAGCACTCACCCGGTCTTGACGTAAGAAACACTTCTTTATTGTATCACAACATGCTTAGCGTTCCATGACATGCAGGAAGGTGGGGGAGTGGGATGGGCGACGGTCCGTATCACGCAATCAGCGGGGGGGGGGCTAAGTGACAAAGCGCTGATTGCGGACCGAGACAGGCACAGACACACAACATGGCTCCATTCCAGCTACCCAGCGCATAGCAAATACTACTACTGGGAGCTGTAAGTGGACCTGAGGAAGGCATCAGTGAATGCCGAAACGCGTTGTCCCTAATACATCAACAAAGTTTCTATTGTCCTGTGCTACTTGAGTCCTCTTTTATCGACCGTATACTGAGCAGCGCCTTGCCGAACCGTTTTTTTCCTATCTATACTCCCATTGCCTTCTATGGGACACCATTCTTGGTGGCCCGATACCGGTAAGAGTGCAGCAGCCAGCAACTCCGAACATGGCCACCCTCTCAGGCACAGCAAAGTCCAGCGCAATAACCTCTAAGGTTGGTATATCACCTGGGTGTGGTGTAGGGTGTCCACCAGTGGATACACCTCACCAGGGAGTGCCCCCTGTATTTTCCATCCCTTCTCCTAAGCTTCAGGGTGGGCAAGGGTTCTAATAGAGCAAGACAGACTAGAGGGTTTGAATTGTGAGCATTCAGTACAGTTAGCTACAAACTCTTTCCCATATTGCTTCCATTCAGGCCACCAAAAAACTAGTCCGAGTATGGAAAATTAGTCTGACACCGGGATGTCTCGAGAATAAAGAGGAATGAGCCCACAAGAGAACCTCACATCAAAGACCCTCAGCTACATGTGAATGATTCCAAGGAGGCTGTATAGGAAAAAGGTTTGATGGCAGCCAAAAAAAAACCAACAGGTCTGATCATGTAAGCTGGAACATCGACTCAGTAGGGGTTAAAGTTCTGGACAGCTAATACATGTAAGTTCAGTATTTTTTTTTTTTTTATCTGTCGGCAGTAAGTATTTGTAAATTAAATTGGAAAAAGAAAAAAGACCATCAGAAAAATATTCCAAATGTTTGTGATCCATGAATAGAGTGAAAGAGGACTTGTCTCCTTTAAGATGGTTTCCAATCCTGAAGGACTAGTGTTAAAGGGTACCTCTCATCAAAAAAAAACTTTTGATATATTATAGATTAATGTATTCAGAATAACTTTACAATTGCATGTTATTAAAAAATCAGCTTCTTTCTATTTAATTTTCCACTTTGAAGAAATGACCACTAGGGGTCTCCCTACCAGTCCTGGCAGCAAGCATTTCAGACTCATGCTGGAGTCCTAAACACTACGAGCTGCCAGTCTGCTTTGTTCACAAAGGAGAACACTCAGAGCTGCCAGCCTGCTTTGTTCACAGCCAAACAGGCTGTGAACAAAGCAGGCTGGCAGCTCTGAGTGTTTAGGACTCCAGCATGAGACAGAAATGCTTGCTGACAGGACTGATCGGGAAAAATACAATAGAAAGAAGCATATTTTTCATTAACATGCTATTGGAAAGTTATTCGACATTCATTAATCTAAAATATATCAAAAGTTTATTTGATGAGAGGTACCCTTTAAAGGGGTACTTCGGCCCTAAGACATCTTATCCCCTATCCAAAGGATAGGGGATAAGATGTTTGACCATGGGGGTCCCGCCGTTGGGGACCCCCGCAATCCTGCATTAGGCAGCCACCTCTTTGAGCTGCACGCCGCACTGCCAGCTCACAAACTGGCAGGTGCCGACCACGGGGGCCGGAGTATCGTGACGTCACGACTCCGCCCCCGTGTGACGTCACACCCTGCTATGCAAGTCTATGGGAGGGGGCGTGACGGCCGTCACGCCCCCTCCCATAGACTTGCATAGCAGGGTGTGACGTCACACGGGGGCGGAGTCGTGACGTCACGATACTCCGGCCCCGTGATGCCAATAGGGGATAAGATGTCTTAGGGCCGGAGTACCCCATTAACAGCTAAACTCATGGTCACAGTAGAGTAGCAACATTTTTTTAATGAAAAGAAAAACGCATGGATACAGTGTGAATCTCCCAGTTTGTTGAGATAATACGACTCCCATCAAAATAAAGGGAGCGTCCACACCCAGAGGAAAATAAGCTTTTTGGTTTCTAAATGGCGGAAAACGGGAGCAGAAGATAATCAGGAGTTCAAATGGGAAAAACCTAATAAGGCAGAATCTGGGCAAGTGCAAGTATTAGCCCCTTTTTTGGTCAGAGTTGTAAGAGGGACAGTAACCTGTAAAAATTGTTAAATTAATTGCTAATAGTTGGTAAAGCCAGGGAACTTGGAGTGCTTAAACAGGCACTGTCATTTGAAAAAAACATTCCATAGATCAATAGTATAAGCAAATATAAAAAATATAGTACAAGCAAATGTAAAAAATATAATACAAGCAAATATAAAAAATATAGTACAAGAAAATATAAAAAATATAATACAAGCAAATATAAAAAATATAGTACAAGCAAATATAAAAAATATAGTACAAGAAAATATAAAAAATATAGTACAAGCAAATATAAAAATATATAATACAAGCAAATATAAAAAATATAGTACAAGCAAATATAAAAAATATAGTACAAGCAAATATAAAAAATATAGTACAAGCAAATATAAAAAATATAGTACAAGCAAATATAAAAAATATAGTACAAGCAAATATAAAAAATATAGTACAAGCAAATATAAAAAATATAGTACAAGCAAATATAAAAAATATAATACAAGCAAATATAAAAAATATAGTACAAGCAAATATAAAAAATATAGTACAAGCAAATATAAAAAATATAGTACAAGCAAATATAAAAAATATAGTACAAGCAAATATAAAAAATATAGTACAAGCAAATATAAAAAATATAATACAAGCAAATATAAAAAATATAGTACAAGCAAATATAAAAAATATAGTACAAGCAAATATAAAAAATATAGTACAAGCACATATAAAAAATATAGTACAAGCAAATATAAAAAATATAGTACAAGCAAATATAAAAAATATAATACAAGCAAATATAAAAAATATAGTACAAGCAAATATAAAAAATATAATACAAGCAAATATAAAAAATATAGTACAAGAAAATATAAAAAATATAGTACAAGCAAATATAAAAAATATAGTACAAGCAAATATAAAAAAATATAATACAAGCAAATATAAAAAATATAGTACAAGCAAATATAAAAAATATAGTACAAGCAAATATAAAATATATAGTACAAGCAAATATAAAAAATATAGTACAAGCAAATATAAAAAATATGGTACAAGCAAATATAAAAAATATAGTACAAGCAAATATAAAAAATATAGTACAAGCAAATATAAAAAATATAGTACAAGCAAATATAAAAAATATAGTACAAGCAAATATAAAAAATATAATACAAGCAAATATAAAAAATATAGTTCAAGCAAATATAAAAAATATAGTTCAAGCAAATATAAAAAATATAGTACAAGCAAATATAAAAAATATAGTACAAGCAAATATAAAAAATATAATACAAGCAAATATAAAAAATATAGTACAAGAAAATATAAAAAATATAGTACAAGCAAATATAAAAAATATAGTACAAGCAAATATAAAAAAATATAATACAAGCAAATATAAAAAATATAGTACAAGCAAATATAAAAAATATAGTACAAGCAAATATAAAATATATAGTACAAGCAAATATAAAAAATATAGTACAAGCAAATATAAAAAATATGGTACAAGCAAATATAAAAAATATAGTACAAGCAAATATAAAAAATATAGTACAAGCAAATATAAAAAATATAGTACAAGCAAATATAAAAAATATAATACAAGCAAATATAAAAAATATAGTTCAAGCAAATATAAAAAATATAGTTCAAGCAAATATAAAAAATATAGTACAAGCAAATATAAAAAATATAGTACAAGCAAATATAAAAAATATAGTACAAGCAAATATAAAAAATATAGTACAAGCAAATATAAAAAATATAGTACAAGCAAATTTAAAAAATATAGTACAAGCACATATAAAAAATATAGTACAAGCAAATATAAAAAATATAGTACAAGCAAATATAAAAAATATAGTACAAGCAAATATAAAAAATATAGTACAAGCAAATATAAAAAATATAGTACAAGCAAATATAAAAAATATAATACAAGCAAATATAAAAAATATAGTTCAAGCAAATATAAAAAATATAGTTCAAGCAAATATAAAAAATATAGTACAAGCAAATATAAAAAATATAGTACAAGCAAATATAAAAAATATAGTACAAGCAAATTTAAAAAATATAGTACAAGCAAATATAAAAAATATGGTACAAGCAAATATAAAAAATATGGTACAAGCAAATATAAAAAATATGGTACAAGCAAATATAAAAAATATGGTACAAGCAAATATAAAAAATATAGTACAAGCAAATATAAAAAATATAGTACAAGCAAATATAAAAAATATAGTACAAGCAAATATAAAAAATATAGTACAAGCAAATATAAAAAATATAGTACAAGCAAATTTAAAAAATATAATACAAGCAAATATAAAAAATATAGTACAAGCAAATATAAAAAATATAGTACAAGCAAATATAAAAAATATAGTACAAGCAAATATAAAAAATATAGTACAAAGCAAATATAAAAAATATAATACAAGCAAATATAAAAAATATAATACAAGCAAATATAAAAATATAGTACAAACAAATATAAAAATATAATACAAGCAAATATAAAAAATATAGTACAAGCAAATATAAAAAATATAGTACAAGCAAATATAAAAAATATAGTACAAGCAAATATAAAAAATATAGTACAAGCAAATATAAAAAATATAATACAAGCAAATATAAAAAATATAGTACAAGCAAATATAAAAAATATAGTACAAGCAAATATAAAAAATATAGTACAAGCACATATAAAAAATATAGTACAAGCAAATATAAAAAATATAGTACAAGCAAATATAAAAAATATAGTACAAGCAAATATAAAAAATATAATACAAGCAAATATAAAAAATATAGTACAAGCAAATATAAAAAATATAATACAAGCAAATATAAAAAATATAGTACAAGAAAATATAAAAAATATAGTACAAGCAAATATAAAAAATATAGTACAAGCAAATATAAAAAAATATAATACAAGCAAATATAAAAAATATAGTACAAGCAAATATAAAAAATATAGTACAAGCAAATATAAAATATATAGTACAAGCAAATATAAAAAATATAGTACAAGCAAATATAAAAAATATGGTACAAGCAAATATAAAAAATATAGTACAAGCAAATATAAAAAATATAGTACAAGCAAATATAAAAAATATAGTACAAGCAAATATAAAAAATATAGTACAAGCAAATATAAAAAATATAATACAAGCAAATATAAAAAATATAGTTCAAGCAAATATAAAAAATATAGTACAAGCAAATATAAAAAATATAGTACAAGCAAATATAAAAAATATAGTACAAGCAAATATAAAAAATATAGTACAAGCAAATATAAAAAATATAGTACAAGCAAATTTAAAAAATATAGTACAAGCACATATAAAAAATATAGTACAAGCAAATATAAAAAATATAGTACAAGCAAATATAAAAAATATAGTACAAGCAAATATAAAAAATATAGTACAAGCAAATATAAAAAATATAATACAAGCAAATATAAAAAATATAGTTCAAGCAAATATAAAAAATATAGTTCAAGCAAATATAAAAAATATAGTACAAGCAAATATAAAAAATATAGTACAAGCAAATATAAAAAATATAGTACAAGCAAATATAAAAAATATAGTACAAGCAAATTTAAAAAATATAGTACAAGCAAATATAAAAAATATGGTACAAGCAAATATAAAAAATATGGTACAAGCAAATATAAAAAATATGGTACAAGCAAATATAAAAAATATAGTACAAGCAAATATAAAAAATATAGTACAAGCAAATATAAAAAATATAGTACAAGCAAATATAAAAAATATAGTACAAGCAAATATAAAAAATATAGTACAAAGCAAATATAAAAAATATAATACAAGCAAATATAAAAATATAGTACAAACAAATATAAAAATATAATACAAGCAAATATAAAAAATATAGTACAAGCAAATATAAAAAAATATAATACAAGCAAATATAAAAAATATAATACAAGCAAATATAAAAAACAACTGTAATATATCTTACTAGACAAAAATACTTATTTCTCCTGTTATGAAACTTTGTCCCTCAATCTCCCTTCCCCCCTTTCTCCTACTACTCATATCTTCTCTGAAAAATCATCCCAGCTTTGTCCTGTGTCTGTAAGACAAGTAATACACCAGCTCTGAGAGAGCTGAAAATTAGAGATGAAGTCTGCAAAGCAGAAATCTGCTGAAAAATCCCATATACAAGTTACACTATATGTGTATATAGCAGGAAGATAGTGATGTAGACTGTAATCTCTGGTCAGTGGTGATAACATCACTCAGGGGGTATGGGTAGAGCTCAGAGAGAAGCAGTCATGCCTTCTGAAACAGCAGAGGATGATGCACTGTCTTGTGAGGGGGGAGAGCCAGGTAGCTTCTGAGACAACACCACACTGATGGTGAGGGAACTACGCAACTTCCTGTCAGGAGAAGGAGGGGAGCTAGGAGCTGCTGAGACAACACATTGACACTAAGAGGACTACACAACTACCTGTCAGAGGAGGGGGAGAAGTCGGAGAGCTGCTAAGACATCACACTGACAATAAAAGGACTACACAACTTCCTAATAGGGGTATTTCAAACAGAAACATGAAAAAGTCAGTACAATTTGTGAGAACATTATATTGGCAAGTTATATATCTTTTAAATTATCTTTAAGGAGTAGTCCAGTGGTGACCCAGTGGTGAACAACTTATCCCCTATGCTAAAGTTAGGGGATAAGTTTGAGATCGCGGGGGGGGGGGGGGGGGGGGTTCCGACGGCTGGGGCCCCCTGCGATCTCCTGTACGGAGCCCCGACAGCCCACGGGAAGGGGGCGTGTCGACCTGCGCACGAAGCGGCAGCCGACACGCCCCCTCAATACAACTCTATGGCAGAGCCGAAACGCTGCCTTCGGCAATCTCCGGCTCTGCCATAGATGTATTGAGGGGGCGCGCCGGCCGCCGCTTAGTGCGGAGGTCAACCCCCGCTATCTGGCCGGAAAGCCTGGCCCCCATACAGAGAGATCGCAAGGGGTCCCAGCGGTCGGACCCCCCGCGATCTCAAACTTATCCCCTATTCTTAGGATAGGGGATAAGTTTTTCACCACTGGACTACCCCTTTAACAATTATCTGATACCAGAATTCCCCTTTAAGGTGCTCCTTCTACATTTATAGAGACATAATGAGTCAGCAGTAGCCGACCTGCTTGTCCCAGGAGGAAGTAGAACAGTGTACTAAATCTTACCCAAATATAGGTAAAAGCAGAAAATATAATTATTGTATAAAATGAGATATTTTATAATTGACTTGAGTTATAGTTATAGGTGACAAAAAGCCATATTTGACTACAGTACATTTATTATTAATAATTATTATACATGAGTCATTTATGAAGGAGTTGGAGCTTGGGTCAGAGAGTAAAAACAGAGGATTTGGTGCGTTTGGCTTCCCGACCCCACGGCCCTGTGATTGAGAGCACAATGCAATAGTGATAATATTTAACAGTCGGTACAAGGATTTTAGAATCTCTCTTCCCAGATGTCTCAGAAAAGGGATAAGAAAATGGAGACTTGACGAACGGTCACTTAAAGATATATATATATTTAAAAATAAAACATGATCTGATTCTCAAGCATTCTTGATTTTTTTATTTTATTTGTATTGTTTTTTTATTTAAAAATATTATTTATTTACGCATAAAATCATCAGATTTTAATGCCTGGAATATTATTAGCTATAGCATTCTTGAGTGGTCCTCAGCAGGACAGACCCAGCTATTGCTAATTTACAACTCTCAACATGTCCTGGTAGCTACAGTCATTTTTCACCCCCAGTTGACAGTGAGAAACCTGTGTCGGCGGTGCTCACAATATGGAGAGGACGATGTTGTTCTGAAGTTGACTCTACTTGGTTACTTGGCATATTGTCTAATGTGTTTTTATTAGCTTTTCCACGTTTAAGACAACTACACCAGCTCGTGAACGTGTGCTTAAACCTTTCTGAGGCAAAACAGTACAGGATGGGATCCAAACAACAATTGGTACCCGATAGCATCCAGGTGATGTAATAGGCTACTTCAACATTTTTTAATAAAGAACACATAGATGGGAAAAACAAGGTGATGGTAACCCCCGTGGTTCTGGTGATATGGACTGGAATATAACAGATTATAAAGATGATAAGGGAGACAAATATCATCTGCACGGATTTGGAGACCATGACATTCGTGAGAGTGTTCACTGGATTCACGTTGAGTATGAATCGACTCAGGAGACTGTAGCAGACCAAGGTTATGGTGAAAGGAATTAGGAGACCTGAGAAGAGGATGATCCAGTTCCAAACAAAAAATAAAACCGCTTGATCTGTTTGATGGAAACTGAGACATTTCGTGACTCCGTGAACTTCTGAAGTTTTGAGGACAAAGAAAAATGGAATTCCTTGTGCAAGGAGACAACCCCAGACAACGATGGAAAGTTTTGTGATAAATGGCTTTGTGGTCAAGGCCTTCCTTTTAACATTTTGGGCAACTGAAAAGTATCTGTGAACACTGATCAGCGTAAGAAAATATATACTTCCATACATGTGGGTGCTGAGGAGGAAGACCTTAAACTGGCAGAAGAAGGTTCCGAAGGTCCAGTTGTCGGTCAAAGAGTAGATGATGATCAGAGGAGCAGCCGGGGTGATGATGGCATCGGAGATGGCCAAGTTGAACTGGAGAATCACTGTGGAGTTCCATTGTTTTACTCGAAACCAGAATATCCACAAACTGATACAGTTCATCACAAACCCAATGAAGAAGATGAATCTCAGGAAGATCGGGATGAAAGGATTAATTGTTTGCGGCTGACACCCGGTGTAATTTGTAGAAGTGTTCTCCATCCCGAATGTAGTTTTCAGCTGAAAAATTAGATACACAAATGAGAAATTACAGATAACATCAGCGTTGCTTCCCCTTCTAAATCTTGTGGTAACTTAAAGGAAAACTGTCAGCATGCTCCCCCCCCCCCAGCAGTACTGGCTGGTAGTGGGGGGGGGGGGGACGCTGATCAGTTTGATGCCTACCGTGCCTGGATCTGCTGCGCCGTTCGGCCGAAATCTTTGTTTTTCTGTATATGCTAATTAGGTGCTAACTGGAACAGGCGGCGTAACTGGCACTCTGACATCAGTGCCGCTCGTCCACAGCGCCGCCCAGCTCATCAATATTCTTCTCCTCCCTCCTCTCTTCATTACAGAGCGGGGAGAAGAGGGGGGGAGGAATATTAGGGGCTGAGCGGCGCTGCGGACGAGCGGCTCTGATGTCAGAGTGCCAGTTACGCCACCTGTGCCAGTACTGCTGGTTAGTATGGGGGGAGCAAGCTGACAGTTTTCCTTTAAGGTTTAATATATAGTTGGTTGTATTAGAATCTAAAATCTCTTAATTTAGCAAGACAACATCGCCAGGATGTTACAAAATAAATAGTGTAACAAATCACATAACAATACGGTTGAAAAACTCAAAACACAACTAGTTATACCCTATATAATATTTTAATTCCAAGGCAAGTCTAAGTATCAAAAACATACTTGACAATTAAAGGGGTACTTTTTTTTTTTTTTTTTTTTTTAAATCAACTGGTGCCAGAAAGTTAAACAGATTTGTAAATTACTTCTATTAAAAAATCTTAAATCTTAAATTACTTCTATTAAAAAATCTTAATCCTTCCAGTACTTTTTAGGGTCTGTATACTACAGAGGAAATGGTTTTCTTTTTGGTACACAGAGCTCTCTGCTGACATCACGAGCACAGTGCTCTCTGCTGAAATCTCTGTCCATTTTAGGAACTGTCCAGAGCAGCATATGTTTGCTATGGGGATTTTCTCCTACTTTGGACAGTTCTACAGTTCTTAAAATGGACAGAGATGTCAGCAGAGAGCACTGTGTTCCAAAAAGAAAACCATTTCCTCTTTAGTATACAGACCCTAAAAAGTACTGGAAAGATTAAGATTTTTTAATAGAAGTCATTTTCAAATCTGATTAACTTTCTGGCACCAGTTGATTAAAAAAAAAAGTTTTCAACGGGAGTACCCCTTTAACCAAGTTAGAAAAGAGGGGAAAATGACATAGAGACACCCCCATTGCAGTTCCATGGTAGCATTTCAAATGACATAGAGGTAGCACCCATTGCAGTTCCATTGTAGCCAATCACATGGCATAGAAGCAACACCCATTGCAGTTCCAATGTAGCCAATCACATGGCATATAAGCAACACCCATTGCAGTTCCATTGTAGCCAATCACATGGCATAGAAGCAACACCCATTGCAGTTCCAATGCAGCCAATCGCATGGCATAGAAGCAACACCCATTGCAGTTCCATTGTAGCCAATCACATGGCATAGAAGCAACACCCATTGCAGTTCCATTGTAGCCAATCACATAGCATAGAAGCAACACCCATTGCAGTTCCAATGTAGCCAATCACATGGCATAGAAGCAACACCCATTGCAGTTCCATTGTAGCCAATCACATGGCATAGAAGCAACACCCATTGCAGTTCCACTGTAGCTTTTTACATGACCTCCAAATATCCTCCTCTGCATTTTGCCTGTGGCTTTCCCATAGTATGGTGGCAGCCAGTATTGTGGTATCCTCAATACCTTTGCAGTCTTTCCACAGTTACACCTATAACCTTATATCTCTATTTTCAGTATTTTTATTATCCATGTTAATCATTGGTTATTTTTTCCTCTTAATTTTTAGTACAAGTTTTTTTTGACAAAGAAAAAAGATGGATTGATAAAAATAAAGTATAACAAAGTCCACTGACCTGTACACAACTCTGCGACAAGCTTCAGTGACAGCTGTGGAAAGTGATATATACACAATTCAGATGTCATATACAGTAAGTATCAGCCACCAAATCTTCCTGTTTTTTTTTTTTTGGGCGGGGGGGGGGGAATGAGAAGAGTTCTTCTTCTTTTTGTAGGAAACATATTATATATAGCTTATATTAATAAACCCTATTCCGCTTGCAATTCCACTTTTTCTTTTAATAATAGTAAATACCTAAATGGGCACTGTCACATAATTTTTTTTTTGATATGTCGTATCAGAGACCTATCAGAAGTTTTGATTGGTGCGGTTTGAGTGTTCTGGGGGGTGTTAGACCAATACAGATTTTAGACATGTCTCTAGAACCCGTCAAAAGTATTTTTTATTGACAGATACACTTTAAAATGTTCCGAACGCTGGAGCCTGCGCCGGGAGCTTGTGACGTCATAGCCACGCCCACTCATTACCTCCCGCCCTGCCCCCTCAATGCAAGTCTATGGGAGGGGGCGTGACAGCTGTCACGCCCCCTCCCATAGACTTGCATTGAGGGGGTGGGGTGTGACATCATGGGGGGGCGGGGCTATGGGACGATCGTTTTTTCGTCTTGCTCGAGGGATGACCATGGTGATGATCTTCTAAAGCTGCCACCTGGTTTTTCTTTACCATCTTGTCTTTGCCGTCCTGTGAGTGTTCTATTAAAGGGGTATTCCAGGAATGTTTTTCTTATTTGACTATGCTACAGGGGCTGTAAAGTTAGTGTCGTTCATAATATAGTGTCTGTACCTGTGTGTGACGGTTTTCTCACAATTCTTCTGTGATTTTCACCCCAATATTTATTTTTACCAGCATACAAAATGACTGTTGTCTCAGATTTTTCCCAGGTTGCAATGCGACCGAGACCTGACTTACTAGTCAGCTGATGACAGGGAGCCTGTCTGCTTCAATGGGTGGAGGGATCGCTTGGTGGGAGAGAGATCAATCTGCAACTAATGTAACAACTGGAGGCACCCTGATTGAAAACCACAGGTCTGCAGCTCATTTATGTTTCAATGGGTGGGGTGGCTGATGTGTGGGAGGGGAAATGGAATTGTGGGATTTGTAGTCAAAAAAAGAAAAGTCAAACAGGAAATACCCGTTCACAAAAAGCTAGTCACAGTGTTATGTAATCTCACAACATAGACATTTAGCCCCAAGACCAGCTCAGATCCTTCCTAAGCATGTCCATTACTGTCTGCCAGGTACGTACTAAAATCACCTTATGGTGGAGAACCCCTTTAAATCTGCAAATCTATATATTATAGAATCCATACAGCAATTGTTCCCGATCCTGGTGAGGTAATAGGCCACCCCAACTTTTTTTTTTTAGAAAACAACACATGTTAGGAAAAACAAGGTGATAGTAACCCCCTCCCCCCCCCCCCCCCCCACGGTTCTGGTGATATGGACTGGAAAATAGCAAAAAGCGAAGATGATCAAGGAGACAAATATCATCTGCACGGATTTGGAGACCATGATGTTCGTGAGAGTGTTCACTGGATTCACGTTGAGGATATATCGACTCAGGAGACTGTAACAGACCAAGGTTATGGGGAAAGGAATGAGGAGACCTGAGAAACAAATACATAAAACTGCTCGATCATTGTGGTTTACAGTGATCCCTCAACTTACAATGGCCTCAACATACAATAGTTTCAACATACAATGGTCTTTTCTGGACCATTGTAAGTTAAAACCAGATTCAACATACAATGCTACGGACAGTCCAGATCTGCAAAACATATCGATAGCTGGAAGAACTGACTAATCAGAATGGACATTTCACTGGTAAAATCCCTGTATTACTGAAGTGTATGCACTGACTGATGTCTGGTAGCGCCCCCTACAGTACAGGGAGGTATTACATGTTCTGTACTCTTTACCTGTATTACTGAAGTGTATGCACTGACTGATGTCTGGTAGCGCCCCCTACAGTACAGGGAGGTATTACATGTTCTGTACTACTCTTTACCTGTATTACTGAAGTGTATGCACTGACTGGTGTCTGGTAGCGCCCCCTACAGTACAGGGAGGTATTACATGTTCTGGACACTTTTCCTGTATTACTGAAGTGTATGCACTGACTGGTGTCTGGTAGCGCTCCCTACAGTACAGGGAGGTATTACATGTTCTGTACTCTTTACCTGTATTACTGAAGTGTATGCACTGACTGGTGTCTGGTAGTGCCCCCTACAGTACAGGGAGGTATTACATGTTCTGTACCCTTTACCTGTATTACTGAAGTGTATGCACTGACTGATGTCTGGTAGCGCCCCCTACAGTACAGGGAGGTATTACATGTTCTGTACTCTTTACCTGTATTACTGAAGTGTATGCACTGACTGATGTCTGGTAGCGCCCCCTACAGTACAGGGAGGTATTACATGTTCTGTACTCTTTACCTGTACCAGGGTTACCTGCTCCTTTGGACACCAGGTGAGGACGGCTCCATGTTACTTTTTTAGGACACTCTGTGAACTGTATAGGACCCTGAAGAAGCTCCTGTCCTCTGCATAGACCAGTGTTTCCCAAGCAGGGTGCCCCCAGCTGTTGCAAAACTACAACTCCCAGCATGCCCGGACAGCCTTTGGCTGTCCGGGCATGCTGGGAGTTGTAGTTTTGCAACAGCTGGAGGCTCCCTGCTTGGGAAGCACTGACATAGACAGTGATTTCAGCTTTATTACTTTTATATGTAAGGATTTGCTTTATCTATATTAGTTATCTACTTATTTTTCTCTAAGCCTCACTTTTTCCTATTTTTGGATGACATTTTGGTGCCTTTAGAACCAATTACCAGGTTTTCATAGAGTTCTGGTCTCAACATACAATGGTTTCAACATACAATGGTCGTCCCGGAACCAATTAATATTGTAACTTGAGGGACCACTGTATACTGAGACATTTTGTGACGTGAATTTCAGAAGTTTGAAAAACAACGAAAAATGGAGGAGACAACACCAGACAATGATGGAAAGTTTGGTGATAAATGGCTTTGTGGTCAAGGTATAAGAATATATATATTTCCATACATGTGGGTGCTGAGGAGACCCCACTAGCAGAATAGTAAGTTGTAGTATAAAGCATGGAGGAGGAAAGAGCGCGATTAAAGAGGAGCTAAAAATCTGATTAGTTCAGTCTTCAAAAATGGCGCCGATCATAAAACTCTACATAGCGGACTGGCTGCGTTACAGTGTTGTGTAAATTAATAAATGCCCACAAGATGGCACTCTCGCACCACTTTAAATACTTAAAGGGGTACTCCGGTGAAAACCTTTTTTCTTTGAAATCAACTGGTGGCAGAAAGTTAAACATATTTGTAAATGACTTTTATTAAAAAAAAATCTTAATCCTTCCTGTACTTATTAGCTGCTGAATACAACAGAGGAAATTCTTTTCTTTTTGGAATGCTCTCTGATGACATCACGAGCACAGTTCTCTCTGCTGACGTTATTATAATAATAATAATGCTTTATTTATTGTTGTCCTTAGTGGGATTTGAACCCAAGTCCCCAGCACTGCAAGGCAGCAGTGCTAACCACTGAGCCACCATGCTGCCCTTAGCATACATCGGTTGCTAAAATGGACAGAGATGTCAGCAGAGAGCACTGTGCTCGTGATGTCATCAGTGTTCCAAAAAGAAAAGAATTTCCTCTGTAGCATTCAGCAGCTAATAAGTACTGGAAGGATTAAGATTTTTTAATAGAAGTAATTTACAAATATGTTTAACTTTCTGACACCAGTTGATTTAAAAGAAAAAAGGTTTTCACCGGAGTACCCCTTTAATGTGACATATATCACGTGACTTGTTCTATACCTTATTTTAGAATGATCGTATCTACATTTAGTGCACAGTCTATCTGGTTACACCTATAACCTTATATCTCTATTTTTAGTATTTTTATTATCCATGTTAATCATTGGTTATTTTTTCCTATTTTTTAGTACGAGTTTTTTTGACAAAGAAAAAAGATGGATTGATAAAAATAAGGTATAACAAAGTCCACTGACCTGTACACAACTCTGCGACAAACTTCAGTGACAGCTGTGGAAAGTGATATATACACAATTCAGATGTCATATACAGTAAGTATCAGCCACCAAATCTTCCTGTTTTTTTTTTTTTTCGGGGGGGGGGGGGGGGGATGAGAAGAGTTCTTCTTCTTTTTGTAGGAAACATATTATATAAGGCTTATATTAATAAACCCTATTCCACTTTTTCTTTTAATAATAGTAAATACCTAAATGGGCACTGTCACATATATATATATATATTTTTGATATGTCGTATCAGAGACCTATCAGAAGTTTTGATTGGTGCGGTCTGAGTGTTCTGGGGGGTGTGAGATCAATACAGATTTTAGACATGTCTCTAGAACCCGTCAAAAGTATTTTTATTTTTTATTGACAGGTACACTTTAACCCCTTAAGGACCAAGGACGTACCGGTACGTCCTTGGTCCTGCTCTCCTGATATAACGCGGGGTTACACGGTAACCCCGCATCATATCACAGCGGGCCCGGTGTCATAGTGAAACCGGGACCCGCCGCTAATAGCGTGCAGCGCCGATCACGGCGACGCATGCTATTAACCCTTTAGCCGCGCGCTCAGAGCTGAGCCGCGCGGCTAAAACCGAAAGTGAAAGCTGCCGGTTAACTCAGTGGGCTGTTCGGGATAGCCGCGGCGAAATCGCGGGATCCCGAACAGCTTACAGGACAGCGGGAGGGCCCCTACCTGCCTCCTCGCTGTCCGATCGCCGAATGACTGCTCAGTGCCTGAGATCCAGACATGAGCAGTCAAGCGGCAGAATCATCGATCACTGGTTTCCTATGAGAAACCAGTGATCAATGATGAAGATCAGTGTGTGCAGTGTTATAGGTCCCTATGGGATAACAATGATCAGTATAAGAGATCAGTGTGTGCAGTGTTATAGGTCCCTATGGGATAACAATGATCAGTGTGTGCAGTGTTATAGGTCCCTATGGGATAACAATGATCAATGATAAAGATCAGTGTGTGCAGTGTTATAGGTCCCTATGGGATAACAATGATCAGTGTGTGCAGTGTTATAGGTCCCTATGGGATAACAATGATCAGTGTGTGCAGTGTTATAGGTCCCTATGGGATAACAATGATCAGTATAAGAGATCAGTGTGTGCAGTGTTATAGGTCCCTATGGGACCTATAACACTGCAAAAAAAAAGTGAAAAAAAAAGTGAATGAATATCATTTAACTCCTCCCCTATTAAAATTTTGAATCACCCCCCTTTTCCCATAAAAAAAAAAACACAGTGTAAATAAAAATAAACATATATGGTATCACCGCATGCGGAAATGTCCGAATTATAAAAATATATCATTAATTAAACCGCACGGTCAATGGCGTGCGCGCAAAAAAATTCCAAAGTCCAAAATAGTGCATTTTTGGTCACTTTTTATATCATTTAAAAATGAATCCATAAGTCCTATCAATGCAAAAATGGTACCGTTAAAAACGTCAGATCACGGCGCAAAAAATGAGCCCTCATACCGCCCCATAAACGGAAAAATAAAAAAGTTATAGGGGTCAGAAGATGACAATTTTAAAAGTTTAAATTTTCCTGCATGTAGTTATGATTTTTTCCAGAAGTCCGACAAAATCAAACCTGTATAAGTAGGGGATCATTTTAATCGTATGGATCTACAGAATAAAGATAAGGTGTCATTTTTACCGAAAAATGTACTACGTAGAAACGGAAGCCCCCAAAAGTTTCAAAATGGTTTTGTTTTTTTTTCAATTTTGTCGCACAATGATTTTTTTTCCATTTCACCGTAAATTTTTGGGCAAAATGACTGATGTCATTACAAATTAGAATTGGTGGCGCAAAAAATAAGCCATCATATGGATTTTTAGGTGCAAAATTGAAAGAGTTATGATTTTTTAAAGGCAAGGAGCAAAAAACGAAAATGCAAAAACGGAAAAACCCCTGGTCCTTAATAGGTTAAAGGGGGTACTCCGCTGCTCAGCATTTGGAACAAAATGTTCCGAACGCTGGAGCCTGCACCGGGAGCTTGTGACGTCATAGCCCCGCTTCCTCATTAACTCCCGCCCCCTCAATGCAAGTCTATGGGAGGGGGCGTGACAGCTGTCACACCCCCTCCCATAGACTTGCATTGAGGGGGCGGGGTGTGACATCATGGGGGGCGGGGCTATGGCATCATGAGCTCCTGGCGCCGGCTCCAGCGTTCAGGCAGACGGATTCGGTGGGGATATTTCACAACTGGCTGCGGCATACCACAGCAGGGGCGGACAAATCACATGTGCAGCTGCACAGGGGCCCGCCACTACACATGGGCCCTCAGGCACTGGCCAAGGGCCCCCTTGAGAGAGAGGTGCAGCTGGTAAGGATCCAGGACACTTGTCCAGATCCCCACTCAGACAAGCGCTATTTTTTTGTTACAATCCCTGCGCTGCTCCTGCTCCGGTATCATTAGGGAGACAGGCAGTAGTGCAGGGATGAAGTCACCTGATTCATGGCTCCGCCCCCAGCATAGGAAGAGGACGGAAGCCGAGAGCTGACACGCCTCCGAGGAGCACAGCGGCTGTGAGGGGAAGTTATGTCCCCTGTCCTGCCTCTCTTCTCACTAGCAGTATAACCTGGGGCTGGGGGGTAGCAGCCCGGTGGGGTCACTTTCCCTGCTCTGGTGTCCACAGGTCACCTACAGGTCACATTACAAGAACAATTTTTTTTCCAAAAATTGCGGCAATTTTTTTTCAAAATCGCGGTACAACTGCGCCATTTTTGCCGCGATTTTTCGAAAAATTGTTCTTGTAATGTGACCTGTAGGTGACCTGTGGACCCCAGGCACGTTCTTTGTACAGGGGCCCTATGCTGTCTGTACCACAGTTTTCAGTCCGGCCATAAAACCAGATGCGGTGCCAAAATGACCCAACCGGAGTCACCATTTGCCTTTGCTCAGCGCATTTAAGTGAATGAGATGCAGCCCTGGATCTGTAATGTGGTGTGAATTCACTCTAAGGCTAATCTTTGCAGTTAAAGGGGTACTCCGCTGCACAGCGTTTGGAACAAACTGTTCCGAACACTGGAGCAAGCGTCGAGAGCTTGTGACATCATAGCCCTGCCCCCTCATGACATCACACCCAAGTCTATGGGAGGGGGCGTGACGGCTTTAAGCAAAAAGCTTCAAAAGAGTTTACTACAGTGCATCTCAGTTTGCAGCGATCTGGTTTACAAAACTTGCTCAGGAGAGAAGCATTTCATCTTTCCTGCCGGGAGGGGGTCATTCTCTCTCACAGGAACAGGAACACTGTTTCACATCCCCCCGCTTGTCTCCCAACCATCCACGCCGCACATCTACCCTCTGTCTGCTACCTGTTGCAAAACTACAACTCCCAGCATTCCCTCACTGTAAGGGCATGATGGGAGTTGTAGTTTCGCAGCAGGTAGCTGGCGGGTGGGAGATGTGTGGCATGGGCGGGTGGGAGACAAGCGGGGGATGTGAAACAGTGTTCCTGTCCATATAAGAGAGAGTAGCAAGGATAAAATTAGATGTAGCCCGAATTATGCCAACCCGCTGGGAGCAGAGCCGGGTGCCGCATGCTTCCCTGGCTTGCATTTTATACCTAAACTGCAACTCCCATGATGGGAATTGTGGTTAAGCAACAGCTGAAGCACCCTTATCCTAAACTACAACTCCCATGAATGGAGTCGTACTTTCAGAAGAGCGAGCCTCCAACTGTTTGTAAGCTGGTGATTCGCTGTTGCAAAACTACAACTCCCCTCATTCCCAGACAGCCAAAGGCTGATAGTGGTTGTGATGGTGGATGGAGGCTCCCTGTCTGGAAACCATTCTTTATGGGGCGTCCTCCCCAAGTTAGAGCGCCTTAATTGTACTAACCCTTTTTACTTGGGTTTTTTCTACTCATTTCAGATCTGTGTATCCTGTGGACTACTTCAGATTGTGTGGACTACGTCGATGACAGTTCTTTTGGTTTTATATTAATGAAATGGTAACAAGGGCTTGTGGGAAAGTGTTTTTTTGGAATAAAAGTTTAAATTATTATTATTTTTTTTATAATTTACTTTACAGGCTTAGTAGCAAAAGCTGTATTATAGATGGAGTTTATTGCAAAGCCAGGGCTTAGCGTTAGCCCCAAAAACAGCTAGCGCTATCCCCCAATTACCCAGGTGCCCACTGCTGCATGGGTACCAGGAAGAGCCGGTACCAACAGGCCCGGAGCATCAAAAATGGCGCTCCTTGGCCTAGGTGGTAACAACCTGATGTTATTTAGGCTGGGAAGGGCCAGTAACAATGGTCCTAGGCCCCCCCTGGTAACATCAGGCAGTCGCTGTTTGGTTGGTATCTGGCTGAGAATAAAAATAGGGGCAACCCCTTTTTTCTCTTAATTATATATGCAAAAAACATGTGGGGTTCCCAGTATTTTCATTTTCAGACAGATATCAACCAAGCAGCTAACAGTCTGACGTTACCAAGGTGGGCAAAGACCACTTTCATTGACCCTCCCCAGCCTAATTAACACCAGCCTGTTACGCCTAGGAGCGCCATTTTTGAAGCTCTGGGCCTGTTGGTACCAACTCTTCCCGGTACCCGTGCGGCGGTGGGCACCTGGGGTTAGCGCTAGCTGTTTTTGGGTCCAGCGCTAAGCCCTGGCTTAGTAATGGACTCCATCTATAATACGGCTTTCGCTACTAAGCCTGTAAAGTAAATTATATAAAAAAAACGTTTAAAAACTTTTATTCCACAAAACACTTTCCCACAATACCTTGTTACCATTTTGTTATTATAAAACCAAAAGAACTGTCATCGACGTAGTCCACCCAATCTGAAGTAGTCCACAGGATACACCCACGTAAAATAGGTTAGTACAATTAAGGCGCTCTAACTTGGGGAGGACGTCCATAAAGTAGGGTTTCCAGACAGGGAGCCTCCATCCACCATCCTTCCACTACTAAGCCTGTAAAGTAAATATTAAAAACACAAGACATTTAAAAAAAACTTTTATTCCACAAAACACTCCCCCACAAGCCCTCGTTAACCATTTTATTAATATATAAAACAAAAAATGCAGGTCATCAACGTAGTCCACCGAATCTGAAGTAGTCCTCGGCATGAGTAAATATAAATATAGTACATTTAGGGGGAAAAAAAGTGAGAAAAATATGTAATAAATATACGTATACACGTTATAAATGTAATATTGTGTAATTGACTTAAGTTTCATAGGTGACAAAAAGCCTTATTTTACCATTTTACTACAGTATATTTATTATTAATATCTAGATACAAGGTGTATATGTCCGGCACCGCTAGCGAGAAAGACCGCAAGGGGCTGTCTCGGTGTAGGCAATCGTAAAGTGTACCAACAAAATTGCATGCTGTGGCTCTCCAGATGGTGGTACAGTTTTCCAATAAGTAATAGCAGATATACACTGTATGAGGAAGCAGAATGGAAGACGCACTCACCAATTTCTTGCTGGGATGAATAGTTTATTTTATTGCAGCGTGCTGTACAGAAAATCATCAGGTACAAAGGTGCACAGGGAGCTGTGGATGGAAACAGGCAGGGGGCGGCAACTAGTTTTGCGCACGTAGGCGCTTCCTCTGGCTCGCACGCGAGCCAGAGGAAGCGCCTACACGCGTGAAACTAGTTGCCGCCCCCTGCCTTGTTACATCCACAGCTCCCTGTGCACCTTTGTACCTGATGATTTTCTGTACAGCACGCTGCAATAAAATAAACTATTCATCCCAGCAAGAAATTGGAGTGTGTCTTCCATTCTGCTTCTTCATACATTTATTATTAAAGAGGCACTGTCATTGTTAAAACTTTTCATATATTGCAGGACTCATTATAATATGACATTTCACAATATACACCTGTTTAAATTTTATTTAAATTTAAATTTTCACCTGAAATTCAAGCTCAAAATAGCCACCACCATGGGTCGCCTGTCTTTTAGCCAGACAGACTAGTCTAGATTTTACAGCATACTGGATACCAGCCGTAAAGCATACCGGTATCCAGTATAGGAGATTTCTATTGTGTATGCAAAACTACAGATAAAGGATGTGTGGACATGCTGGGAGCTGTAGTTTTACAACAGCTGGAGGCAACACTGCTCTAACACAGTTATTTACAAACACTGCAGCTCCAGTTGTTACTAAACTACAACTCCCAGCATGCTGAAATGGTCAAAGCTTTCTCGGACTCCTGAATGACAAAGAAGTTGATCAGACATTCAGGAGTCTGTGAAAGATGAATGACACACATAGTGACAGCTATGCTGATTAGCATCCAGCTTTACTAGGAGAAGATAAAACAGATAGAACATGTAGTCATAAAAATGCTGTACTTTTATATAAAAAAATCCTTGCACTAATTTTATAAAGATCTATTGTTATATTTATACATTTTATCCTGTTATGAATTCACCATAATATCTTCTGAATACTGCAGGCAAACTCCAAGCATCTTCCTCTGTGTAACATGACACAGCATAAAACCAGAGAGGAAAGGGTTACAGAGTAGAGAGTACTGATTGGCTGACTGCCCAGGCTTGCTCCTGTGAGGGAGAGAGATGACACGCCCCCTCCTGCCTGCACAATGAAAAAGTAACTCACCAGCAGATAAATGCTTCTATCTCTGGATATATAGGTCCGAGACACCTAAACATTATATGCACATGATCAGGATTGGGTCCTGAGTAACATATCCCTTTTTTTCTTTTTTTTGCACCATGACAGGTACGCTTTAATAATGATCATACATGGGTTTTAAAGGAGTCAGAGTTCACTACAGAGTGTGAATTGGTACATTTGGTTCACCAACTCCACGGCCCTGTGAATGAGAGCACAATGCGAAGGTGACAGTATGGAACAGTCATCACAGTGAATTTAAGACTCTCTCTTCTTAAATGTCTCAAAAAAGGGAAATGAAAATGGAAAATTGACCGACAGTCAACCCAAGATATTTATATGAAAAAATTAGTTATCTATTTCTCAAGCCGAACTGAGATCCTTATTGTTGATTTATTTTTTATTTTTTTATTTGTATGTTTTTTATTCACAAACATTATTTATTTCTGACCTTTTAGGCGTGGACTATTTATTAGCTAAAGCATTCTTGAGAGGTTTTCAGTCAGGACAGATATAGCTATTGCAAAACTACAACTCTCAGCATGTGCTGGTAGCTACAGTAGCTACAGTTAGGCTGACAAATGAGAAACATGGCTCGGTAGTGCTCCCTGTTGGGAGAGGACGATGTTGTTCTGAAGCCAACTTTACCTGGTTACTTGGGGTATCATCAGATTTATCACCTTTTCCACGTTTAAAGGGGTACTCCAACGCTAAGTCATCTTATCCCCTATCCAAAGGATAGGGGATAAGATGCCTGATCGCGTGGGTCCTGCCGCTGGGGACCCCCGTGATCTTTCACGCAGCACCCCGTTACAATCAGTCCCCACAGCTGTCACGCCCCCATCCCATATGCTTGCATTGAGGGGTGGAGCATGACGTCACACGGGGAGTGGAGTCGTGACGTCACAATGCTCCGGCCCCGTGATCGCCAGTCATCATACCCGAAGCGAAAATGCTCCGGGGCAAGATTGTAACGGGGTGCTGCGTGCAAGATCACGGGGGTCCCCCCGACCCCCGCGATCAGGCATCTTGTCCCCTATCCTTTGGATAGGGGATAAGATGTCTTAGCGCTGGAGTACCCCTTTGAGACAACTACACCAGCTTGTGAACGTGTGCTTAAACCTTTCTGAGGCAAAACAGTACAGGATGGGATCCAAACAGCAATTGGTACCCGATAGCATCCAGGTGATGTAATAGGTCTCTTCAACATTTCCTAGTAAAGAACACATAGATGGGAAAAACCAATTGATGGTAACCCCCGTGGTTCTGGTGATATGTACTGGAATATAATAGATTATAAAGATGATTGGGAGACAAATATGATCTAGAGATAGATAGAGACCATGACATTCGTGAAAGTGTTTATTGGATTCACGTTGAGTATGAATCGACTCAGGAGACTGTAGAAGACCAAGGTTATGGTGAAAGGAATTAGGAGACCTGAGAAGACGATGACCAAGTTCCAAACAAAAAATAAAACCGCTTGATCTGTTTGATGGAAACTGAGACATTTCGTGACTTCTTGAACTTCAGAAGTTTTTAGGACAAAGAAAAAGGGAATTCCTTGTTCGACCCCAGACAATGACAACGTTTTGTGATAAATGGCTTTGTGGTTAAGGCCTTCCTTTTAACATTTTGGGCAACTGAAAAGTATCTGTGAACACTGATCAGCGTAAGAAAATATATACTTCCATATACACTGCTCAAAAAAATAAAGGGAACACTAAGGTAACACATCCTAGATCTGAATGAATGAACTAATCGTATGAAATACAGACGTCACGCCCCCTCCCATAGACTTGCATTGAGGGGGCGGGGCGTGATGTCATGAGGGGGCGGGCTATGACGTAACGAACTCCTGGCTCCAGCTTTTGGAACAAAGATTAAAATGTCTATACACAAGAGCAGCCAATAGGCCGGTAGATTAACCAAAGTTAAAAAACGTTATTCCTCCATGGCAAACAGGTACAAAGTTTTAACCCATACAAGGGTACTGTAAGGGTACTTAGGGCACCGCAATGGGGACTAACACCATGCTGATCGAAAGCCACAAGCAAACTATACTGGGGAATATATTCAGGGTATGTAAAATGCTACAATGGAACCGCAGTGGGTGTTGCTTTTATGCAATAAGAATAGCTAGAGGGAAATTGCAATGGGGTGTCTCTCTGTCATTTCCCCACGTTTCTAACTTGGTTCATTGTTAAACATGTTTCTCTTGTTACTTAGACTTTCCTTGAAATTAAATATTTTTATAGGACATAACTATTTGTGTTTTGTAATCTTGACCATTATATTATATTTACCCCATCCTGCAAATGGACCTATATATTTATATAGGTCCATTTACGATCACGGTGCCATGGCGGGCGATTGCATATCGCCGGGCACCTGCCGCAATTGTCAGGAGTGGAGCTGCGCTCCAACCCTGCCAGTTAACCCCTTCCATGCTGTGGTCAGTGTGACTGTAGCACCGATTGCGTTGACAGAGGGAGGGAGCTCCCTCTGTTTTCCATTGAGACCCCAAGATGTGATTGCTTTACCTAAAGGTAACAAGGACCTGACGAAGAAGGGAGCTCCTCCGAAACGTGTTGTCCACACCTGTATTGTACTTTTTATGATCTGTACTAAAAAGTACCTAAACTTTACACCTGACTCCCGTGTCATCACGTCGGTGAAGTGCTACCTGCCCAAGTTGGATTTTTCTTGGAAAGAAAGGAACCCCCGGCCGGGATTTCCACTTCTCCACATCTGTTCTCCTGCATTCCACACCGTCCCTGATGGGTCTGACGGCTGGCTGCTCTCGATACACCGGACCGGAGACCTGCTAAAACGCTGATCAGTGTGGTGCCTGTGTAGCGCTACCTTTAAAGGTGAGCAGGTCCATTCATTTTTTTATGCTATCCCCCAGCCCCCCCCGTGTTATCCCTGATAATCGTCTCACTAACTTCTTTTTTTCTGCATCTTCAAAGGTCCCTAAGTGGGACACTAAAAAAAAAAGTAGAAAAATAAATACAGTAAATAAATAAACATACACATAGACATGAATGGAGGGGGCGAGGCGTGACATCATGAACACGGAAGCTCCAAGCTTCCAGGACCCCCACGATCAGACAGCTGCTGTTTTTTTTTTTTAATTTGCTGACTAAATTGTTAAAAAGGAACTTTTCTCTACATGAACATGGAAACCAAATATATTTCATTAAAAAAGTTCTTTATTATTATATACATCACATACATCATCCTACATAATTACACAGCGTCATGGAGTTTGAGTCAGTTTTAGTGCAGCGTATTCTTATTATTATATATTATGATATGTTATAACTTTAATATTGTGTAATTGACTTGAAGTTTCATAGTTGACGAAAAGGCTTATTTTACTATAGTACATTTATTATTATTAATTATTTTACATGGGTCATTTATGCAGTCGGAGTTCGGGTCAGAGTGTGAAAACAGAGGAGTTGGAGTGGTACTTTTGGTTTCCCGACTCCACGGCTCTGCAAATGAGACCACAATGCAATGTTGACAATATTTAAAGGGGTACTCTGGCCCTGAGACATCTTATCCCCTATCCAAAGGATAGGGGATAAGATGTCTGACCGCGGGGGTCTTGCCGCTGGGGACCCCCGCAATCTTGCATTCGACACCCACCTGTTTGAGCTGCACGCCGCGGTGCCAGCTCACAAACAGCCGGGTGGCAACCACAGGGCCGGAGATTCGTGACGTTACGGCTCTGCCCCCGTGAGACGTTACCCCCCCACTATGCAAGTCTATGGGAGGGGGCGTAGACTTGCATAGCGGGGGCAGGGGGTGATGTCACACAGGGGCGGAGTCGTGACGTCATGATACTCCGGCCCTGGCAGTTTGTGAGCTGGCAGCATGGCGTGCAGCTCAAAGAGGTGGGTGTCGAATGCAAGATTGCGGGGGTCCCCAGTGGCGGGACCTCCGCGGTCAGACATCCTTTGGATAGGGGATAAGATGTCTCAGGGCCGGAGTACCCCTTTAACAGTCATTTCAGTCATTCTAAGAATTTATTTACACATAAATTCCTCAGACTTTTTAGGCCTGGACTATTATTAGCTATAATATTCTTGAGTGGTCTTAAGTCAGGAGAGGTCCAGCTATTGCAAAACTACAACTCTCGGCATGCGGGGAATAAAGCTATTTGCCTATACTACTATCTGGTCCCTCAGCGCCTGAAGTTCCATTTTTGGAGGTGGATTGTGGTACAACTCTCAGCATGTCCTGGTAGCTACAGTCATTTTTCACCCTCCGCTGGCAAATGAGAAACGGTAGTGCTCCCAGTTGGGAGAGGACGAGGTTGTTCTGAAGCCGACTCTACTTGGGTACTTGTGGTATCGATCAACGTGATTTGTTCACCTTTTCCACGTTTAAGACAACTACACCAGCTCGTGAACGTGTGCTTAAACCTTTCTGAGGCAAAACAGTACAGGATGGGATCCAAACAGCAATTGGTACCCGATAGCATCCAGGTGATGTAATAGGCTACTTCAACATTTTCTAGTAAAGAACACAGAGATGGGAAGAACAAGGTGATGGTAACCCCCGTGGTTCTGGTGATATGGACTGGAATATAACAGATTATAAAGATGATAAGGGAGACAAATATCATCTGCACGGATTTGGAGACCATGACATTCGTGAGAGTGTTCACTGGATTCACGTTGAGTATGAATCGACTCAGGAGACTGTAGCAGACCAAGGTTATGGTGAAAGGAATTAGGAGACCTGAGAAGAGGATGATCCAGTTCCAAACAAAAAATAAAACCGCTTGATCTGTTTGATGGAAACTGAGACATTTCGTGACTCCGTGAACTTCAGAAGTTTTTAGGACAAAGAAAAATGGAATTCCTTGTGCAAGGAGACAACCCCAGACAACGATGGAAAGTTTTGTGATAAATGGCTTTGTGGTCAAGGCCTTCCTTTTAACATTTTGGGCAACTGAAAAGTATCTGTGAACACTGATCAGCGTAAGAAAATATATACTTCCATACATGTGGGTGCTGAGGAGGAAGACCTTAAACTGGCAGAAGAAGGTTCCGAAGGTCCAGTCGTCGGTCAAAGAGTAGATGATGATCAGAGGAGCAGCCGGGGTGATGATGGCATCGGAGATGGCCAAGTTGAACTGGAGAATCACTGTGGAGTTCCATTGTTTTACTCGAAACCAGAATATCCACAAACTGATACAGTTCATCACAAACCCAATGAAGAAGATGAAGCTCAGGAAGATCGGGATGAAAGGATTAATTGTTTGCGGCTGACACCCGGTGTAATTTGTAGAAGTGTTCTCCATCCCGAATGAAGTTTTCAGCTGAAAATGAGAAATTACAGATAACATCAGCGTTGCTTCCCCTTCTAAATCCTCTGGTAACTCAAGGTTCAGTATATAGTTGATTTTATTAGAATCTAAGATTTCCTAATTAAGCAAGACAAAACCGCCAGGAAGTTACAAAAGAAAGAGCGTAAGTTAGTTCGACAGATAGTGGATGACTGAAATGCAGAAAACAGGATGTGATCAGAGCACCCTTCAGTGATCACCTCTTGTCCAGCTGAAGAAGTCATGTAAAATGCTACAGAGGAACCGCAATGGGTGCTGTTTTTATGCTCTGTGATTGGCTTCAATTGAACTACAATTGGTGCTACCTCTTTGCTGTGTTAAAGGGGTACTACAGTGCTGAGCGTTCAGAACAAATAGTTCTGAAAGTTTAGAGCCTGCGTCGAGGCTCGTGATGTCATGGCCCCGCCCCCTCGTGACATCATGCCCCACCCCCTCAATGTAAGTATATGGGAGGGGGCGTGGCGATCACCACACCCCCTCCCATAGACTTACATTGAGGGGGTGGGGGGTGATGTCTCAAGGGGCAGGGCCGTGACGTCACGAGCCCCGACGCCGGCTCTAAGCTTTCGGAACTATTTTTTCTGAACGCTCAGCACCGGAGTACCCCTTTAAAGCCCACAAGAGAACTGCAAGAGGGGTGTCTCTATGCCATTTGCCCCTCTTTCTAACTTGATTCATTGCTAAATAGACTTTGTTACTTAGACTTCCCTTGAAAATAAAACATAATATAGGGCATAGCTAATTGTGTTTTGTAACCTTGACCATTATGTCATATTAAAGTCCATATGTAACAGCTTCCAAAAGTCGGGTAGATTAAACAAAGTCAACCCATGCTGTAAAAGACCCTTGCATGGGTTGAATCGTATCTTTGTGCCATGGAGGGATAAAGTTTATCACTTTTTTTAATCTACCCGCCTATTGAAAGCTGTTACATATGGACTATAATATCACATAACGATTAAAGCGTTACTGTCGTTAGAAACAACTTTTTTCCATTTATTACTTCCTTAAAAACTAAGCATTTTCTTGATAACTTCATAAAAAATGTTTATTACTAAAGATGTGAAATAAATGTTTGAAAACATGGCCACTAGGGGTCTCTCTCTTTTAAATTTTGAAAACGAACCCTGGTATCTAGGGCTCCTTGGTCCGCACTACCAAGAAAAGGACCAAAATTCTGAAGGGAGGGGGAGTGAGGGCGTGGTTTTCGCTCTCCTCTGTTCACTCAGTACAGTGTATAATCCAGCTCTCTACTGTGTGAGGAGAACACCTGTGAGATCCAGACAAGATGCAGACAGCTTGCAGCCTCCTCAGGAGAAGTATTCACGTGCACAGTGACAACCAATAGAAGGTGCTAAACTATTATATAGATCATGCATGGCTGCATTAGAGTTATTTAGAGCATGGATTTAGGCAGAAACCTCTACAAGTGTAAAAAAATGTTTGTGTAGACCTCATACAAGGAAGAGGGGAGGGGGGGGGGTGGAGAGGAGATCATCATGCTCCAGGGGAAACACCCCCAGAATCTGAGAGGAAATAAGAAAGACTCATTACAGGAACGCATAGATCAAAAGGTATTGTACATTTTAGCACATGCATATTATGCATACAGGTCTTAGGGCACATTACTACACTGATTTAAGCATTTTATTTTATTTTTTACTAATGACAGTAATGCTTTAAGATTGAAAAACACAAAATTCTACTTGTTATGACCTATAATATCTTTTAATTTCAAGGTAAGTCTAAGTAACAATGAAAAGCATGTTTGACAATTAACCAAGTTAGAAAAAAGGGACAAATGGCATAAATACACCCCCATTGCAGTTCTCTTGTAGACTTTCACATGGAATAGATGTAGCACCCATTGCAGTTCCATTGTAGCCAATCACTAGGCATAGAATCAGCACTCATTGCTCTTACTCTGTTGCATTTCATATGACCTAACAATATTTCCACTCTGCATTTTGGTTGTTGGTTTCCCGTAGTATGGTGGCAGCCCCCAATGCTGCACCCTCAGTACCTTTGCAGTCTTTCCACAATCACACCTATAATCTTATATCTCTATTTTTAGTATTGTTATTGTCCATGTTAATCACTGGATATTTTTTCTCTGCTTATGTTTAAGAGACAAAGGAAACCGATACAAATAAGGTATAAGCAATGACACTGACCTGTTCACAATTCTGCGACAAGCGTCCGACAATGACAGCTGTGGAAAGTGATGTGTACACAATTTTGATGTCATGTACAGTAAGTACCAGCCACTGGATCTTCCTGTTTTTTTGTTGGGGGAAGTGAGAAGAGGGTTTCTTCTTCTTGTAGGAAACGTTATTTATTGGGTTATGTTGGAAAGTCCTATTCCGCTTATAATGACACTTTTTCTTTAATAAAAGTTATGTTGTTGAACATTCGGACCCCCCAGCTATACTATCTGATGCCTTCTGCTCTTCAGTCGCCAATGACTTCTTGTATTGGGGACCTGCTAGCTATAGACATAAACAGGCGCTCTGTCAGGGGTCACTCGTAGTCAAGTTGGACCATGTGTCTACAGAATCCAGGTGAAGATGAAGATACAATGTAAAACGACAGATGCTATCTCCATGAAATTACTTGTTGTTATAATTTATTCTACTTTACTAAACATACAATTCCTAAACAGTGCACAACCCAATAAAAAGCTGGAAACCTGCTCCGTCTTCAGTGTGTGTTGTTTGAAGCTTCTGTGTTACTTCATTGCCTTAACCCCTTAAAGACACAGGATGTAAATGTACGTCCTCATGCCCTGGAACTTAACGCATCAGGACGTACATTTACGTCCTGTACGTGACGCTACCACCGGAGCGGTGCTCGCATCATGCACGGCAGGTTCCGTCTGCCATCAGCAGCCAAGTACCCGCCGGTAATGGCAGACTTTAGCGATCGTGCTGATGTCCACTATTAACCCCTCAGATGCCGTGATCAATACAGATCACGGCATCTGCGGCAATGTGGGCGTTAAAATGTATGATCAGATCACCTGCGGCACTGCCCCGTTACCTGCCTCCAGGGGTCTTCTGCTCTGGTCTGAGATCGAGCAGAGCAGACGGTCGCTGATACTGATCAGTGCTATTCATATGCATAGCACTGAACAGTATTAGCAATCAAATGATTGCTATAAAAAGTGGGGGAAAAAGGGGAAAAAAATGAAAAAAAATTAGAAAAATCCCCTCCCCCAATAAAAATGTAAATAGTCCCTTTTTCCCATTTTACCCCAAAAAGCATTTTAAAAAATGAACGTATTTGATATCGCCACGTGCGTAAGTGTCCGAACTATCAAAATTGGCGTAAACATAAAAAAAAAAATAAAGTACAAAATTGCTGCTTTTTTGTCACATCACATTAAAAAAAAATTATAAAAAGCGATTTAAAATGCAGTATCGATAAAAAGTACAGATCACGGTGCTAAAAAAATAAGCCCTTATACAGCCGCTTATACGGAAAAATGAGAAAGTTATAGGTCGTCAAAATAGAGGGATTTTAAACCTACTAATTTGGTTAAAAGTTTGAGATTTTTTTTAAGCGGTATAATAATAGAAATGTATGTAGTCAAGGGTATCATAGAATAAATAAAATATGTCATTTTTACCATAAAGTGTACAGCGTGAAAACGAAACCTTTGAAAATTTGCAAAATTGCGGTTTTCTTTTCAATTTCCCCACACAAATAATAATAATTTTTTGTTGCGCCATACATTTTATGGTAAAATGAGTGATGTCGTTACAAAGGACAACTGGTTGAAAAAACAAGCCCTCATATTGGTCTGTGGATGAAAATATAAAAGAGTTATGATTTTTAGAAGGCGAGGAGAAAAAATCGAAAATGCAAAAATAAAATTGTCCTTAAGGGGTTAAATGGACACTGTCATAAAAAAAAAAAAAAACTTTTGCCATGTATCAGATATCTATAAAAAAAATGTAATCGATGGGGTCTGTTCTGAACCCAACCGTTCAGGATGACACCATCCTGGTCTTATAGACAGCACTGTGCTCGTTCTTGTCATCCGTCGGGGTCTGAACACTCAGACCATGACCAATAAAAAAAATGTTGACATGTTCCCAGGACATGTCTTTTTATTGACAGATACACTTTAACTCGCAGAGCTCCGTATTAACCAACCAATCCCACTTTGTCTCTCCCATCTCGTCTGCTTTATTTATTCATTTTTCTAACAATAATCCTATGTGGAAAACCTCTGTACATGCCATTTCTCGGACATCTTTTTACCAATCTAACACCTTTATGAGACCTAGTGTATGCTTATCTGGGACGGCTGTGAGGGTCTATAAATAGGGACACCTACTATATATAGTGTTTAGTATGTTAGGAACAGTTGAAGAACTTTTATAGTCCTCGGAATTTGGCATAAGCTGTTTGGTTTTGGTAAGAGCCAAATATTGGCTTCAGCTATCGGTAAGTCCTTTATTGTGCCACATCAAAGGCATAACATCCCAAAAGAACAGGACTTCAAACAATATAACAATATGTAGACAAAAAAGATTTGGTCAGTTCTGCATTGTGATGATTTAGTGTATTCAAAATAATTTGCAATAATAATCTTTCATGCAAAGGACAATCGGTTTTTGTCTTGCTCGAGGGATGACCATGGTGATGATCTTCTGAAGCTTCCATCTGGTTTATCTTTACCGTCTTGTCTTTGCCGTAAGCTCTGCCGTCCTGTGAGTGTGCTATTGAATCTGTCTGAACCAAAAAAATATATAATAGGATCCAAACAGCAATTTGTTCCCGATAACATCCAGGTGAGGTAATAGGCCACCTCAACCTTTTCTAGAAAAGAACACATGTTTGGGAAGAACAAGGTGATAGTAACCCCCACGGTTCTGGTGATATGGACTGGAATATAACAGATAATGAAGATTATCAAGGAGACAAATATCATCTGCACGGATTTGGAGACCATGACGTTCGTGAGAGTGTTCATTGGATTCACGTTGAGGATATATCGACTCAGGAGACTGTAGCAGACCAAGGTTATGGTGAAAGGAATGAGGAGACCTGAGAAGAGGATGACACCATTCCAAACAAAGAATAAAACCGCTTGATCGTTTTGATGTATACTGAGACATTTCGTGACTCCGTGAATTTCAGATGTTTTTAGAACAAAGAAAAATGGAATTCCTTGTGCGAAGAGACAACACCAGACAATGATACAAAGTTTTGTGATAAATGGCTTTGTGGTCAAGGCCTTCCTTTTAACATTTTGGGCAACTGAAAAGTATCTGTGAACACTGATCAGCGTAAGAAAATATATACTTCCATACATGTGGGTGCTGAGGAGGAAGACCTTAAACTGGCAGAAGAAGGTTCCGAAGGTCCAGTTGTCGGTCAAAGAGTAGATGATGATCAGAGGAGCAGCCGGGGTGATGATGGCATCGGAGATGGCCAAGTTGAACTGGAGAATCACAGTCGAGTTCCATTGTTTTACTCGAAACCAGAATATCCACAAACTGATACAATTTAACACAAAACCAATGGAGTAGATGACGCCCAAGGAAATTGGGATGATGATGCCAATGTGTTGAGGCTGGCAGGTCGTGAAGTTTCCAGATGTGTTTAACATTCTAAAAGTAATGAAATGAGAAGAAAATTTAAGACACAAATGACAGAAATAATAACATTTGTAGGATAGTTTTCAAAATATCTGTAGTGGGCAAACTAGATGGGTCAAAGGCTCTTATCTGCCAACATATGTTTTTATGTCATCCCTCCATATCTACTAGATAAGAGCTCAGAACAGATACTGAACAAGAAAGGAATGCTGGGAGATTTCAGCTTCGAGTATAGTACAGAATATAACTCAGGATCAGTATAGGATAAGTAATGTTGTGGTGTCCCTGCATGCACTCCGTCAATACAAGTGCAAGGGATTAAAATGGTACACCACTGCCCCAGCTATCGGAACATTTTGTTCCGAATGCTGGGTGCGGGGGTTGGGATGTCCCGTTACGCCCCCTTAATGCAAGTCTATGGGAGGTGGGGGGGGGGGGGGGGTGACTGCCATGCCCTCTTCCTTAGACTTGCATTGAGGGCCATGGCTATGACATCATGACCCCCGCAGCCCGCACCCAGTGTTCGGAACAAAATATTCCGAACGCTGGGGCAGTGGAGTACCCCTTTAACTGTCTTTACCCAAAATCCTAATCTTTACATGTCACCTGTCCACCCTTTACCTAATTAAAGCCTAAGGGCTGTGCTGTCTCCGCCCCAGTCTCTAGGGACAGGGAAGGAACCTAAAGCACATGTTAGTGAGTTAGGCTCTGGGCTCTGATCATAACCCAGCAGTAAGTCTCAAACCTACCATGAGAGTCTGCCTCCAACTACAATATTCAAGGTCTAGGCAACAAGTCGCAACCCTTTTGGTGTGTCCCGCTACAGGGGTAGCACCAACACAAGAAGATTCTTTAGGAGCATGAGCAAAACAGACAAGCCCTCTAAAAAGGAAGGATTAGGTCCGAGTATTCTCTGGGCTGGCCTTTCCAAAGTGACTGACTAACATCTGGAGTCTTTCTTATGGATGTCCTCATGTCAGTGACGTCTCAGAGTAACCCAAGGAAATGTAGGTGAAGGAGGGAGACTTTGCAAAGTCTACAACGGAACACCCGCGTGAAGACCCTTGAATACGCACTCACACTTGGATAGCTATCGGAATAAAAGTACTGCCAAGTCAAGTCAGTCTAAAGTCAAGTCTCAAGTTGTAGTCTAAAGTCTGAAGTGCCTAATCTCATCCTGCAAATACAGTGAGATAAATACCCCAAGGTTCTATTCTGATGCAATATATCCATATTCAATACCGTCAAAGCATTATATATTGTCTTTGCATCGATATATCTCCTATATACTCATATAGGCTACTCTACATATATATCTAGTCTAGTTTAAAATACAGTGTGAGACAGGCAAGAACCGCCACATGTCTCTGAACCCAGAACGTACCACTAGGGATAGAGAACCAGTCTACTCAGGAGGACTAAAAGTCAAACAATTCCCAAGTCTATATTCTTCACATTGTTCAAGGACTGTGACAGTCACATACTACCAGCTATCTCTACCTAATGTGTCTATCAAATGTGATATTCCCAGTCTGTATTATCATCACCGTCTTTTGTTAGATTGGATCTGTAACATCAGTAAAGAACAAGCTGTTATCCATAAATCCTAGCTTTTGAGGTATTTCTTCCTGGGGCTTTGATACAGAAAGCTGCTTTATTTTAAGTAGTAGTTAGTGGGAACTGTCATTTTACTACAGGGTTGTTACACTTCAGCCACCAAACACTACAACCCTCAGACAAATCAGTCACACAAACTAACTAAAACCCTACTACTGGCGTCACAAACCTGACAACCTGCCAGCCAAGTGTCCAAATTTGTTTTAAAGCATTTATGCCAGACACAATGTATGTGTACACAGTAACCTCGCCAGCAGAATAGTGAGTATAGCTCTGGAGTATAATACAGGATATAACTCAGGATCAGTACAGGATAAGTAATGTAATGTATGTGTACACAGTAACCTCGCCAGCAGAATAGTGAGTACAGCTCTGGAGTATAATACAGGATATAACTCAGGATCAGTACAGGATAAGTAATGTAATGTATGTACACAGTGACCTCACCAGCAGAATAGTGAGTACAGCTCTGGAGTATAATACAGGATATAATCAGGATCAGTACAGGATAAGTAATGTAATGTATGTACACAGTGACCCCACCAACATAATAGTGAGTACAGCTCTGGAGTATAATACAGGATATAACTCAGGATCAGTACAGGATGAGTAATGTAATGTATGTACACAGTGGCCCCACCAGCAGAATAGTGAGTAGAGCTCTGGGGTATAATACAGGATATAACTCAGGATCAGTACAGGATAAGTAATGTATGTATGTACACAGTGACCTCACCAGCAGAATAGTGAGTACAGCTCTGGAGTATAATACAGGATATAACTCAGGATCAGTACAGGATAAGTAATGTAATGTATGTACACAGTGACATCACCAGCAGAATAGTGAGTACAGCTCTGGAGTATAATACAGGATATAACTCAGGATCAGTACAGGATAAGTAATGTAATGTATGTACACAGTGACCTCACCAGCAGAATAGTGAGTACAGCTCTGGAGTATAATACAGGATATAACTCAGGATCAGTACAGGATAAGTAAGGTAATGTATGTGCACAGTGACTGCACATTGTTACTTTATATCTTATATAGTAAATTAATGATCAGTGATGGACATACCCATAAAAGTTTTCAAAAATGGTTTTGTCTATTATTAGCATAAACCATCAGTCATTTGAGGAAGGAAAGGATGATGCAGAATAATGATAAGTAGATCACATCAATCACTTACCTGCTCACATTGGATCCTACAAGAATCGTAGACCAGATCTGTTCTCCGTTCTCTTGTCTTTACACCAGGGGAAGTAAAAACAAGTGTCCTGATCGTCCATGTAGTAACCAGCACAGCGGCGGACCCTCTACACAACATCATTAGGGAAAACCTAGTCGTGACTAAGGGGGGTTTTCACTAGGAAAGGTCAAAAATAAAATAAATGAAAACAAATAGCCACAAAAAGGGGATCCCCTGCTAAAAAAAACCCCATTGGTCTCACTACATGAAGATGATTCATAGTTTGTTGGCAGCTTTAAAGGCGAGACGCATCTTTGGAACTTTGTCATTGCAGAGTATTATGCTATAGTACGGAACTGTTACATAGGCATTATATGGCACTATTATATAGGCACTATTGGAGAGTATTAGGTTGGCATTCTATTTCAGTGTTCTATACTACATGAATAAGGCTGTTAAAGGGGTACTCCACTGGTCAGCGTTTGGAACAAACTGTTCTGAACACTGTAGCCGGGAGCTCGTGACATCATAGCCCCACCCCCTCATGACGTCACGCCCCGCCCCCTCAATGCAAGTCTATGGGAGGGGGCGTGACGGCCGTCACGCCCCCTCCCATAGACTTGCATTGAGGGGGCGGGGCGTGACGTCATGAGGGGGTGGGGCTATGATGTCACGAGCTCCCGGCTACAGTGTTCGGAACAGTTTGTTCCAAACGCTGAGCAGCGGAGTACCCCTTTAACTAACGGTGAGCACCATATTGTTGTTTGCAGGACGCGGGCGTGCCGGAGAGCTAGCCTGGAAATATATAGAGTTTGCAGTGCCAAGGTTTACGGTCTGTACTATATTCAGAGTATTATGTTAGTATTGTATGCAACTGGTATGTGCTTACTATATGGCACTATTATATATACACTATAGGGCAATATTATGGGGCTTCATTATGGCACATAGGTTTAGCGTATTGCACTACTTTGTAGACACAAAATGACAGTATTACGTGGGTACTGATATATACTCAGAGTATGGCCCTATTAGGTAGGCATTATATGGCGGTATTATGGGGTGGCCCTAATGGATTTTTCACCACAGACCTTGATCCGATTCTATGGACAGAAAAAGAAAGCAAAATCCTCTTAAAGGGGTTATCCAGTAATTTTTTTTAAATTTATTTATCAACTGGCTTCAGAAAGTTAAGCAGATCTGTAAATTACTTCTATTAAAAAATCTTAATCCTTTCAGTACTTATGAGTTTCTGAAGTTGAGTTGTTCTTTTCTGTCTAAGTGCTCCCTGATGACACCTGTCTCGGGAACCGCCCAGTTTAGAAGAAAATCCCCATAGCAAACCTCTTCTAAACTGGGGGCGGTTCCCGTGACACGTGTCATCAGAGAGCACTTAGACAGAAAAGAACAACTCAACTTCAGAAGCTCATAAATACTGAAAGGATTAAGATTTTTTTTTTATAGAAAAAATTTACAAATCTGTTTAACTTTCTGGAGCCAGTTGATATATAAAAAAAAAAATATGTTTTTTCCTGGATAACCCCTTTAACTAACCAACATCTTACTTTACAGAGTTGTGTAACATCCCATGGATATCCTGTAAGTGCATTTCACTAGAGTTGTGTAACATAAAGTCTCTGGGTCACAAATTGTACTAAATCCTTCACTGTGACAAGGACAGTGTGGAAACCACCCGGGCATCGGAGGGTTAATTCATACGTTTGTTACCAACACAAATTCACTGCCAGGGAAATTTAGATATTTCCACATTCTGAAAAAAAAAATTCTCTCTGAACACATATTCGAGCTCGAGCGAACAGGAAGGGGAGGGGCTTTAATTTTAAAGGGGGTTTCTTTCCATTGTAATGTAAATAACCTTAATGTATAATGAAAATGTCTTCACCTCGTGTAACTGATGCAAATGACAAAGTCCCACAATTCTATAGGTTCTCTGGAAAATGAGAGCTTTTATCTATTCGTTTCTATTAAAGGGGTATTCCAGGAAAAAAAAAAAATTTGTTTAGATCAACTGACTCCAGAAAGTTAAACAGATTTGTAAATGACTTCTATTAAAAAATCTTAATCCTTCCAATAATTATCAGCTGCTGAAGTTGAGTTGTTCTTATCTGTCTGGAAACAGTGCTCTCTGCTGACATCTCTGCTTGTCTCGGGAACTGCACAGAGTAGAAGAGGTTTGCTATGGGGATTTGCTTCTACTCTGGACAGTTCCTGAGACAGGTGTCATTAGAGAGCACAAGAACAACGCAACTTCAGAAGCTCATAAGTACTGAAAGGATTGAGATTTTTTAATAGAACTAATTTACAAATCTGTTTAACTTTCTGGAGCTAGTTGATATATATATAAAAAAAGTTTTTTCCTGGAATACCCCTTTAATCTCAAAAACAGTTTTTGCAGATTTCGTCACTCTCTTGCCTCGCATGGGGAACCAAGATGAATGCCAGATTGGCTGGATGATCGGCTAAGGGATTCACCAGGTAAAACTGAATCTGAACCACAACAGACCCTTAGGTATCAACTGTAAACTGTGTGTGGTCCAAGGAACGTGTGCTTAGTCTCCCTACAGTGCCTCCGGAGGAGAAACAAAGCATTGCATGGTCCCTATTGAAATCAATGGGCTATTCATATGCTGAGTCCTCCAGAGCAAGAGACATTTATGTAGCCGCTATCTACTGAACAAGATAGCCCCTGTATTAAAGGAGATATGTTGCGGAAAAATCTTGCAGATAGGGGATACGTGTCTGATCACGAGGGGTCTGACTGCTGGGACCCCCAGTGATCTACAGCACGTGGCCCTGGCTCGCCCCTTTGATTTATCTCTATGCGTTCACATGTCTCCGCCCCTCCCATAGAAATGAATGGAGGGGGTGTGTTATGACAAGCTTCTGTGCTGGGTGCGACACCTCCTTAACGGAGCAGAGCCGGGGCCGACAAGAAAAAACGTATCCCCTATCCACAAGTGTCTGATCACGGGGGTTCTAACTGCTGTGACCCACCGCGATCAGACATTTAATCTCTATCCTGTGGAAAGGGGATACGTTTTTTTTCGCCGCATATCTCCTTTCACTCAGAATTACTTAAGGGGGTATTTCAGAAGGGAAGAAATAAGCTCCAAAAATTTTTTACTTACCATTCCGCCTCTCCGCCACTGCTGTCACAGAGCTTTGCACTGATTGGCTGAGCCAAGTGCAGGGGCTGACTCCTCACTGATCCAGGGCCATGTAACAGCGGCAGCAGTGGGAAAGGTAAGTATAGGGGTTTAATGTTTATTGCCTCCCTGAGTCATTGTTTATTTTCCCTTTTTCTTCTCCATCTAGTCCTTAGACTGACATGACAATTTCTTCCAGCCATGACTCGTCTCTACAGAAGCTGCTGCAAAAACATTTTAAGCTCCGCCTTTCTATAGACCTATAGCGCTCCAAGCAGTAATAACAACCCCCTGGGTGTCCCACACATGTGAGTGGGTAGATAAGTGGGTTGGGGAAGAGTAGGAAGTCCCCCCCCCCCCAATACATCGTTAGGTGGGACCAGTAGGTTTCAGGTAGTTTCCACCGTTAAATTAGTGCCACAAATAGGTAGCCACCCCCCCTCCAGAAGATTGTTGCCCCTGTAGGTAGACCCCTGGAAAGAGTTGCCCTCTGTAGGTAAACCCCCAGATAGCTGCCCCCTGTATGTAAACCCCCAGATAGCTGCCCCCGGTATGTAAACCCCCAGATAGATGCCCCTGTATAAAACCCCCCAGATAACTGCCCCCTGTATGTAAACCCCCAGTGGGCCGCTGCCCATGTGATGGGGGACACATGAAGAAGGGGGGTACAGCTCATTCAGATCTCCACTATTGCTTTAATTTTCCAGATTTTCCAATTAATTTTTTTATTCATTTGCCTTTTTGTGGGATTAGGTTTTGTTCGCATGTTCAGGTTTTACAAAGCTCGGAATAGATATGGTTAATGGAGACGTCCCAGTCTTTTCCTTATACCTGTCCTCTGTTTATGGTCTTGTTTCTGCAATTAAAAACCTGAAGGTGTGAACAGCGGTTTAGAAGGTTTTATCCTTTTTACCCCTGGAGCCAAGATGAAAACACTGCAGTGATCTGCTCTCCAGGCTGCAGCCGGTGACAGATGGGGAATGGAAACTCCTGGTTACCCTATAATATGGTGACATCAGCCGCAGGAAATCCCTGACACCGCAGCAATGACCACAAAAAGAAAAGCACAAAATCTTCCAGGAAATCATTAACCCTAAAATGGCTGGAGGAGTTACCATAGACAGTCAAGGGCATGATGGGAGTTGTTTTGACACAGCTGGAGAGCCATAGGTTGGAGAACACCTCTTAAAGGGGTACTCTGGTTGAAACATTTTTTTTTAATCAACTGATGCCAGAAAGTTTTACAGATTTGTAAATTACTTTTATTTACAAATCTTAACCCTTCCAGTACTTATCAGCTGCTCTATGCTCAAGATGAAGTTGTGTAGTTCTATCCAGTCTATCAAGCGCTCTCTGCTGACACCTCTGTCCATGTCAGGAACTGTCCAGAGCAGGAGAGGTTTGCTATGGGGATTTGTTTCTACTCTGGACAGTTCCTGACTCGGACAGAGGTGTCAGCAGAGAGCACTGTGGTCAGACTGGAAAAAACTACACAACTTCCTCTAGAAAATACAGCAGCTGATAAGTACTGGAAGGATTATGATTTTTTTTAACAGCAGTAATTTACAAATTTATTGAACTTTCTGGAGCCAGTTGATTTGAAATAAACTTGTTTTCCACCAGAGTACCCCTTTAACACTCCGCACTATCCCTGGACTGCGCAGTCTTCTTTCAGGTCCTCTCCTCCCGTTCCCCCTCCACAGCTTTACTTAAAATGACTTTCTATAATTAGTCGCTGTGTGGGCCGATCCGGAGGATCATGGGATTCAGGAGCTAACACAGACCTGACATATTGTGACGTCTGGATATGTATGAAGCCTCTGAGTCCTTGTTGTGTTTATTCTGTCATGACGGAGGAGGATTATGTGCATTGTAAGAGGTGCGAGGCAGCTCCAGCGCTTGTATGTTAATATGTATAGAAATAAAGACCAGCTCACCGCCCGATGGATTGGAGAGACTTCAGTTGTTTTTAGGAAGCACGGAACAGATATCCAAACCGCATACTTGGTGTGAACAGGTCCATAGCAGAAAACGTGTAGAATTCCAGCTCCCAAAAATATGATGTATAAAAGTCCAAAATTTATTTCACATAATTAAAAAAATGAAAACAAAAATAATGTGGTTTTAAAAGCATAGCAGAAACGCTGACGCGTTTCAAACCATCGTGGTTCTTAAAGGAGTATTGTCCTCCATACTGCCGGCCGCAGCGAAGTCCCGACTCGGCCGGCGATAGGCTGAGCGGCAGTGTGACGTTTTTGGCCCTGGCAGCAGGTGGCGGGGCTGAAAACGTCACACTGCCGCTCAGCCTATCGCCGGCCAAGTCGGGACTTCGCTGCGGCCGGTGATTGGCTGAGTACAGTATGACTCACCGACCACCGGCAACCAGGAAGAGGATCGCGGCGGAGACCGGAGTGGGTTACCGGAGGCACCGGGGGAGCAAAGGAAGGTATGTATCTCTTTACTTTTTTTACTGCCGGCAGTATGGAGGACGATTTTTCCATCCTGGAGTTCTCCTTTAATCAAGAACCATGATGGTTCAAAACGCGTCAGCGTTTCTGCTATGCTTTTAAAACCACCTTATGGGCAACTTTTCCTCTGGACAGGTTTTGATAAATCTCCCCCTACATGGCCATTTTATTACAGCCTCCTGTTCCTCTCAGAATGGGATCTTCTTTGTATCGACAATAAACCCGTGACCCCGTTGCAGCATGGGATGCAGTCATCTGATTTACGTGGATCAATTTCCAGTCAGAGACTTGAAGCGAGGCCTGGTCATCGGGACTAGACTAGCTGGGCCCAGTATTTCACTGCCAACCTTGTGAGCTTTTCAGTGCGGAGAGTATATAGAGCAGTGTTTCCCAAGCAGTGTGCCTCCAGCTGTTGGTCAGATGGATCCAGATCTCTATAGAGAAACATGACCTGGTCAGATGGATCCAGATCTCTATAGAGAAACATGACCTGGTCAGATGGATCCAGATCTCTATAGAGAAACATGGCCTGGTCAGATGGATCCAGATTTCTATAGAGAAACATGTCCTGGTCAGATGGATCCAGATCTCTATAGAGAAACATGACCTGGTCAGATGGATCCAGATCTCTATAGAGAAACATGACCTGGTCAGATGGATCCAGATCTCTATAGAGAAACATGGCCTGGTCAGATGGATCCAGATCTCTATAGAGAAACATGGCCTGGTCAGATGGGTCCAAGTGTCTGTAGAAAAACATGGCCTGGTCAGATGAATCCAGATCTCTATAGAGAAACATGGTCCTGGTCAGATGAATCCAGATCTCTATAGAGAAACATGTCCTGGTCAGATGGATCCAGATCTCTATAGAGAAACATGGCCTGGTCAGATGGGTCCAAGTGTCTGTAGAGAAACATGTCCTGGTCAGATGGATCCAGATCTCTATAGAGAAACATGGCCTAGTCAGATGGATCCAGATCTCTGTAGAGAAACATGGCCTGGTCACATGGATCCAGATCTCTATAGAGAAACATGACCTGGTCAGATGGATCCAGATCTCTATAGAGAAACATGGTCTGGTCAGATGGATCCAGATCTATATAGAGAAACATGGCCTGGTCAGATGGATCCAGATCTCTATATAGAAACATGGCCTGGTCAGATGGATCCAGATCTCTATAGAGAAACATGTCCTGGTCAGATGGATCCAGATCTCTATATAGAGAAACATGGCCTGGTCAGATGGATCCAGATCTCTATATAGAGAAACATGGCCTGGTCAGATGGATCCAGATCTCTATAGAGAAACATGGCCTGGTCAGATGAATCCAGATCTCTATATAGAGAAACATGGCCTGGTCAGATGGAAAGGAAGTTATGTACCTCTTTATTTTTTTTTACTGCCGGCAGTATGGAGGACGATTTTTCCATCCTGGAGTTCTCCTTTAATCAAGAACCATGATGGTTCAAAACGCGTCAGCGTTTCTGCTATGCTTTTAAAACCACCTTATGGGCAACTTTTCCTCTGGACAGGTTTTGATAAATCTCCCCCTATATGGCCATTTTATTACAGCCTCCTGTTCCTCTCAGAATGGGATCTTCTTTGTATCGACAATAAACCCGTGACCCCGTTGCAGCATGGGATGCAGTCATCTGATTTACGTGGATCAATTTCCAGTCAGAGACTTGAAGCGAGGCCTGGTCATCGGGACTAGACTAGCTGGGCCCAGTATTTCACTGCCAACCTTGTGAGCTTTTCAGTCCGGAGAGTATATAGAGCAGTGTTTCCCAAGCAGTGTGCCTCCAGCTGTTGGTCAGATGGATCCAGATCTCTATAGAGAAACATGGCCTGGTCAGATGGATCCAGATCTCTATAGAGAAACATGACCTGGTCAGATGGATCCAGATCTCTATAGAGAAACATGGCCTGGTCAGATTGATCCAGATCTATATAGAGAAACATGGCCTGGTCAGATGGATCCAGATCTCTATAGAGAAACATGGCCTGGTCAGATGGATCCAGATCTCTATAGAGAAATATGACCTGGTCAGATGGATCCAGATCTCTATAGAGAAACATGGCCTGGTCAGATGGATCCAGATCTCTATATAGAAACATGGCCTGGTCAGATGGATCCAGATCTCTATATAGAGAAACATGACCTGGTCAGATGGATCCAGATCTCTATATAGAGAAACATGGCCTGGTCAGATGGATCCAGATCTCTATATAGAAACATGGCCTGGTCAGATGGATCCAGATCTCTATAGAGAAACATGTCCTGGTCAGATGGATCCAGATCTCTATATAGAGAAACATGACCTGGTCAGATGGATCCAGATCTCTATAGAGAAACATGACCTGGTCAGATGGATCCAGATCTCTATATAGAAACATGGCCTGGTCAGATGGATCCAGATCTATATAGAGAAACATGGTCTGGTCAGATGGATCCGGATCTCTATAGAGAAACATGACCTGGTCAGATGGATCCAGATCTCTATAGAGAAACAGGTCCTGGTCAGATGGATCCAGATCTCTATAGAGAAACATGACCTGGTCAGATGGATCCAGATCTCTATAGAGAAACATGTTCTGGTCAGATGGATCCAGATCTCTATAGAGAAACATGGCCTGGTCAGATGGATCCAGATCTCTATAGAGAAACATGACCTGGTCAGATGGATCCAGATCTCTATAGAGAAACATGTCCTGGTCAGATGGATCCAGATCTCTGTAGAGAAACATGGTCTGGTCAGATGGATGCAGATCTCTATAGAGAAACATGTCCTGGTCAGATGGATCCAGATCTCTGTAGAGAAACATGTCCTGGTCAGATGGATGCAGATCTCTATAGAGAAACATGGCCTGGTCAGATGGATCCAGATCTCTATAGAGAAACATGACCTGGTCAGATGAATCCAGATCTCTATAGAGAAACATGGCCTGGTCAGATGGATCTAGATCTCTATAGAGAAACATGGCCTGGTCAGATGGATCCAGATCTCTATAGAGAAACATGGCCTGGTCAGATGGATCTAGATCTCTATAGAGAAAAATGGCCTGGTCAGATGGATCCAGATCTCTGTAGAGACACATGGCCTGGTCAGATGGATCCAGATCTCTATAGAGAAACATGGCCTGGTCAGATGGATCCAGATCTCTATAGAGAAACTTGACCTGATCAGATGGATCCAGATCTCTATAGAGAAACATGGCCTGGTCAGATGGATCCAGATCTCTGTAGAGAAACATGGTCTGGTCAGATGGATCCAGATCTCTGTAGAGACACATGGCCTGGTCAGATGGATCCAGATCTCTGTAGAGAAACATGACCTGGTCAGATGGATCCAGATCTCTGTAGAGACACATGGCCTGGTCAGATGGATCCAGATCTCTATAGAGAAACATGTCCTGGTCAGATGGATCCAGATCTCTGTAGAGACACATGTCCTGGTCAGATGGATCCAGATCTCTATAGAGAAACATGACCTGGTCAGATGGATCCAGATCTCTGTAGAGACACATGGCCTGGTCAGATGGATCCAGATCTCTGTAGAGACACATGGCCTGTTCAGATGGGTCCAAGTGTCTGTAGAGAAACATGACCTGCTCTAGAAATGTTTGCAGCAATGTTTGGCCGTTCAAATCTCTGTGGCACCATGCAGAAGCCGAATTCCTGTCAGGCTGGTGAAGGAGGCGGCATGGTGTGGTGTGGGAAATGTTTTTTTTGGCACACCCTTGCTCCTCTGATACCTCCTTCCTTTCTTCCACAGCCTTCATAGTCCCCAGATATCAATCCTATAATCATCTCTGGGATGAGGCAGAACGGGCTGTTCAGTGCATGTCAGGACCTCCGTCTTAGGCTGGGTCCACAATACGTTTTCTCCCATACGGGAGCGCATACGGCAGGGGGGAGCTAAAAGCTCGCGCTCCCGTATGTTACCGTATCCGCTCCCGTATGTCATTCATTTCAATGAGCCGACCGGAGTGAAGCGTTCGGTCCGGTCGGCTCATTTTTGCGCCGTATGCGCTTTTACAACCGGACCTAAAACTGTGGTCAACGTTTCACTCCGGTCGGCTCATTGAAATGAATGACATACGGGAGCGCATACGGTAACATACGGGAGCGCGAGCTTTTAGCTCCCCCCTGCCGTATGCGCTTCCGTATGGGACAAAACGTAGTGTGGACCCAGCCTAAGATGCGGCAACTACGAGAAGCGATTCTGTCCACATGGGCCAATATTCCTGAAGAACAATTTCATCTCATAATGAAATCTGTGAAACAATAAATTGCTGCGGTTCTGAAGGCCAAAGGAAGTCCGGGAACCACTGATCAGCAGGGACCTCTAGTGTTTCCCAACCTGTGCATCTCCAGCTGTTGCAGAACTGCAACTCCCAGGCTTCTGCTGTCAGGACATGCTGGGGGTTGTACTTCTACAGCAGCTCGAGAGCCACAAGACAGAGGACTCTGCTCTAGAAATGTTTGCTGCACTGGTTTACGTAATCCTGACAGCAGAGGGCGCCACCTCCTCACATACTCAGGATCAGCAGGCGGAGCTAAAAGGAATTTTCGTAAATGGATAAAAGTGTCTGGAGAACGTGGAGACGGGGAGTTCTCACCTCAGTCTCCGCTGAATTTTTAAACCTTTCCCAAATTTTTTTTGATAAAAAACAAAAACATTTAAATAAATAAATTATATATATATATATATATATAAAAAATTCACTAATGAATAAAAACGGATAAATTAATACAGCTACATGCATCCGCGTTATGTTTAATTATCTTTTGCGCCTATTAATGAGGCGTTTCCTTGGCGATTTTCCTCCGTAGAAGCTTCAGTAATGACTCTATAGACCCGATCATCATGTTTTGTCGCCATCCTTTGCTCATCGGGCTTCGCTGCCACGTGCAAAGGTCACTCATCACTCCGGCGGCGTCTCGCGACGGGTAATTGGTTGGCATTTGTCGAGGACATGACAGGCACGATCCGCGGCGGATTTCATCACCACATAAATATTTCAACGGCGAAAGACAGATCTCAGGTTCGTATCAGTAGGGAGATTGGACGGTTGCTAAGCAACCGCCGTCCCATTCACTACGCTGGAAAGTGAACATTTATCATTGGACACCGTTTGATCTCACCGGGCGCAGAGGTGTCGGGGAAAGTGTGGATTATCCTGGTGCTGCCACGTCGGAGGATTAGTGACAAATCCTAAAAATTACAGACTAACAAGGAAATTAAGGAATTCATTTATCGAATTTAGAGGCAGGTCCAATGTGGATTCTATTAAGTTATATCTGTTCCTGGGAAAGCTGGGTGACAACCAATATGGCCGTTATTAAAGCCACACCCAGCTTTCCCTGATAATAGTATTACCATTCTTTACCAGTGGGCGGAGCTGTAATGACAGCCATATTAGGCTGGGTAGGGGAAGGGTACATTATTAGGAGGGAAGTAGACGGCCTAATAGTGTTGGGCGCCAAAAAACAGAAAGAAGACCAGGGTCGAAGGTGGGTAGAGCGATTCCATCGGCACCAAGGTTTATTATTTAAGTTGCGACATAATGGTAAAATACCTTTTTTGCTGGAGTTCTCCTTTAAATCTATGCTCAAAGGGTGGAATTTTCCGAGCAGAATTCTGCAGGAATATTCTACTCAGAAATTTTGCTACAGCAGAGTCCCATTGATTTCAGTGTATATGGCGGTAAACCCGATTCCGGCATCTGCAGAAACATGGAACCTCTTGCAAAGCTACAACTCCCAGCATGCCCGGACAGCCTTTGGCTGTCCGGGCATGCTAGGAGTTGTAGTTTTGCAACAGCCGGAGTTGGAGCTGAAGAAGGAGTAGGAGTATCTGCCCGCCAGAGGAGATGAATGGCTGTGCAAAGGCTCCTCTGCCTACATTGTTCTCTTTATGGGCCTTATGTGGGGCCGCACATAGGGTACAGTGTCACAATACTTTGAGTATTCAAGAATCTGCACCGCAATAACCTGTATAGGCCCCTCACAGTAGAGAGAAACTAACTGGACCATTGAGCGTTTTCGGCAGCTGTATTTCCACCAGTTTCACCACTAAAAAATAGCAGTCAGTATGTCTGGTATTAAGGCAGCTCTTAAAGGGACAGTGTCCTACTTTTTACTCATCTGCATGTATGTGGACTGACCACAGCAGCACAGAGTATTCAAGTTGTGTTCATTTTAAAGCGTACCTGTCGTATCCCACAAAATATCCCCAAAAATATGTTACTCACTCAGTGCCTAATCCTGATCATGTACATATATTTTTTTTTATGTGTCTAGCACCCATATTTCTCTCACAAATACTTTCTTACTGTTGATCGCTTGGTTTTTCATCCTGTGCTCTGGAGGGGCCGTGTCCTTACTCTGCATGACTTCTCTTCCTCCCTGAGTCTGCTTTACTGTGCTGGGTCTCTTCATCCAATCACTGCAGGCTGCTCTGTAACCCCTTCCTCTCTGTTTTCATGCTGCAGTCTGATAGGACAGGGGTGAGCACAGAGGAGTGCTAGTCCCGCCTTCGTTTACTGGACTTTGTCCCTGCCTGTGCTTCAGCTGGGACAAAGATGATGCTGCAGTCGGATAGGATTATGTTCTGAATGGTATGGAGACTCCTAGTGGTCTTTTTTTGTAAGTCATGATTGCTGGGGAACAAGAGGGGGAGCATCCGGTGAAACAGCTTCATATATCCTATGGGCGTCCCTACCAAAACCCCACCCAGGAAGCTAGAATGGGAGGCACTGGCGGTGTACTTGCTTTTAACCCTTTAGTCCCCTGCAGTCAGGGTTACCTATGCCTATGCCGCTAGGTAACCTGCAAAAAAGTAGATAACATTTTTTATGAAGTATATTAGAAAGGTTAATGTTTTGCCAAGATGTACAACATAGAAAAAGTATTTGGAATCTGGCAGTGCACATTTAAAGGGGTACTCCATTGGAAACATCTTATCCCCTATACAAAGTCCGCCGCTGGGGACTCCCGCGATCTTCGGACCGGTAGCGGTGGAGTCCGGAACACGGAAGCTTGCAGCTTCCACGTTTGTGATGTCAAGCCACGCCCCCTCCATTCATGTCTATGGGAGGGGTCGTGAGGGCTAGTAAATAGCCGTCATGCCTCCTCCCATAGAAGTGAATGGAGGGGTGTGGCGGCTTGCATCGCCAGTCTTTGGACACAGAGTGGACATGGCACGGCCCGGAGATCGCGGGGGTTCCCATCGGCGGGACCCCCGCGATCTGACATCCTTTGGGGATAAGATAGGGGATAAGATGTTTCCAATGGAATATCCCTTTAAGGGAGGCAATATGCCCATGTGAGGAGGGCAATTAAAGGCAGGTGGGAGGTCACAGTAAAGGTGGCAGGGTCCCCCAGCAGCGCAGAGTATTTCAGGAGCCCATCCTCGGTCCTCTCTCAGTGAGGCGTGGAGAGCGTTCAGCTTTCACCGAGGATCTTTCCCCTCCAGCAGCGCTCAGCACTCAGGATAAATTATACATGCTGTAATTCACGGACCGCGCTCGCAAAGTGGTTTGGCAAATGGTGAAAAGGGAAAAAGTCACTTGTAAGCGTTTGATCTTTGTCCACAAAATGAGCCGCATTAACAAACCGACAAACACAGACGGCAAGTCCTGGCATCCTCCCCCCCGCCGCGTCATCTGCCAAACAGGACAGCATCACGCCACGCAAATCCTACAGAGGTCCGGAGACAGCTAAAGGTCACGGGTAGGGTGGCCACCCGGACGCTATTTTACCGGCACAGACGGTATTTTGGCCACCCTGGCGGTATTTTTATACAAAATATGCAATGGCCGGCATTTATCCAACCAATCCTCCGACTCCTGGAATGTTGCACCGTATACTATACCAGTGTTTCCCAACCAGAGCAACTCCAGCTGTTGCAAAACTACAAATCCCAGCATGCCTGGACAGCCGGTGGTAACCCTAGTTAGGCTGCATACACACCACGTTTTTGCTCTACAGTTCCCATATACGGTTTCAAGTTAAAAACCGTACGGAACCGTATAGAAAACCGTATGCATTGACTTAACATTGTAAACCGTATGTCAAACGCATCATCCGGTTTAGTCCGTTTTGCTTCTTATACGGTTTTGTCCGTTTTTTTTTTTTACCCGTACCCAAAACCGTAGTCTACCATGTTTTTTGGTCCGGGTGAAAAACGTTATTAAACCGTATATGTTTTTTTTTTTTTTTAACATGGGAATCAATGGGAACCGTACAGAACTGTATGTGCTTAAGGTTTCATCCAGTTTTCATCATACGGTTTTTGACTTTGCACCGTTTTTTTTCTTGGAATTTCAATCAAACAAGTGAAACTTTATTTAAAATGGAGTGAAAAGTTAAAAGCGTATATGTTTTTTTCTTAAAAAACAGATGCAACCGAACATCATTTTTCAAACCGTATACGGGTTAAAATTTGTACACACGTTTTGATACAGTTTAGTGCGGTTTTGAGGAATCCGTTTTTCATCAAAAACCTGTGACGGGAACTGTATTGCAAAAACGTGGTGTGGATGCAGCCTTACGGGCCGAGGGGTCAGCCTGGAGATACAAGGATCGGGCTCTATAGGGACTTAGGGGGGAGATTTTTCATAACCTGTGCAGAGGAAAAGTTGCCCAGTTGCCCATAGCAACCAATCAGATTTCTTTCATTTTAACAAGGCCTCTGAAAAATTAAAGCAACAATCTGATTGGTTGCTATGGGCAACTGGGCAACTTTTCCTTTGCACAGGTTTTAATAAATCTCCCCCTTCTGGACCAGCAATGTGGAGTTAGGGAGCTGTTTGGAAGAATAGCGCATACGCAAAAAACAAACCACAACCCAATGGACTTGTGTGTGGCACATCCGGCAGCGTCATGCTTTCTATCCATAAGCAGAAGCCTGTGTGAACAGGAGCCTGACTGGAATTTTCCGGTTGGTCGCACCAGTTCGTTGGCCGCCTGACAGCAGCGACATTTTTTTATTTTTTTAATGGGTTCTGAATGTTACGAGATTTCGTATTCGTATCTAATGCAATCAAGTCATTTAATGGAAGCAAATCATTAACCAAATTGTTACATTGTGGAAATATTTCTTAGAAGCAAAGATGCACTACAAGTGCCTGCGTCTGTACTGGGCCTGCGTCTGTACTGGGCCTGCGTCTGTACTGGGCCTGCGTCTGTACTGGGCCTGCGTCTGTACTGGGCCTGCGTCTGTACTGGGCCTGCGTCTGTACTAGGCCGCTCTGTACTGGGCCTGCGTCTGTACTGGGCCTGCGTCTGTACTGGGCCTGCGTCTGTACTGGGCCTGCGTCTGTACTGGGCCTGCGTCTGTACTAGGCCGCTCTGTACTGGGCCTGCGTCTGTACTGGGCCGCTCTGTACTGGGCCTGCGTCTGTACTGGGCCGCTCTGTACTGGGCAGCTCTGTACTGGGCCTGCGTATGTACTGAGCCGCTCTGTACTGGGCCGCTCTGTACTGTGCCTGCGTCTGTACTGGGCCGCTCTGTACTGGGCCGCTCTGTACTGGGCCTGCATCTGTACTGGGCCTGCATCTGTACTGGGCCTGCATCTGTACTGGGCCGCTCTGTACTGGGCCTGCGTCTGCACTGGGCCGCTCTGTACTGGGCCGCTCTGTACTGGGCCGCTCTCTACTGGGCCGTTCTGTACTGGGTCTGCGTCTGTACTGGGCCGCTCTGTACTGGGCCGCTCTGTACTGGGCCTGCGTCTGTACTAGGCCGCTCTGTACTGGGCCTGCGTCTGTACTGGGCTGCTCTGTACTGGGCCTGCGTCTGTACTAGGCCACTCTGTACTGGGCCTGCGTCTGTACTGGGCCGCTCTGTACTGGGCCTGCGTCTGTACTGGGCCGCTCTGTACTGGGCCTGCGTCTGTACTGAGCCGCTCTGTACTGGGCCTGCGTCTGTACTGGGCCGCTCTGTACTGGGCCGCTCTGTACTGGGCCTGCGTCTGTACTGGGCCGCTCTGTACTGGGCCTGCGTCTGTACTGGACCGCTCTGTACTGGGCCGCTCTGTACTGGGCCTGCGTCTGTACTGGGCCTGCGTCTGTACTGGGCCGCTCTGTACTGGGCCTGCGTCTGTACTGGGCCTGCATCTGTACTGGGCCTGCGTTTGTACTGGGCCTGCGTCTGTACTGGGCCTGCGTCTGTACTGGGCCTGCGTCTGTACTAGGCCGCTCTGTACTGGGCCTGCATCTGTACTGGGCCGCTCTGTACTGGGCCTGCGTCTGTACTGGGCCGCTCTGTACTGGGCCTGCGTCTGTACTGGGCCGCTCTGTACTGGGCCTGCATCTGTACTGGGCCGCTCTGTACTGGGCCGCTCTGTACTGGGCCGCTCTGTACTGGGCCTGCGTCTGTACTGAGCCGCTCTGTACTGCGCCGCTCTGTACTGGGCCTGCATCTGTACTGGGCAGCTCTGTACTGGGTCTGCGTCTGTTCTGGGCTGCTCTGTACTGGGCCTGCGTCTGTACTGGGCCTGCGTCTGTACTGGGCCTGCGTCTGTACTGGGCCTGCGTCTGTACTGGGCCGCTCTGTACTGGGCCCTCGTCTGTACTGGGCCGCTCTGTACTGGGCCTGCGTCTGTACTGGGCCGCTCTGTACTGGGCCTGCGTCTGTACTGGGTCGCTCTGTACTGGGCCTGCGTCTGTACTGGGCCGCTCTGTACTGGGCCTGCATCTGTACTTGACCGCTCTGTACTGGGCCGCTCTGTACTGGGCCTGCGTCTGTACTGGGCCTGCGTCTGTACTGGGCCGCTCTGTACTGGGCCTGCGTCTGTACTGGGCCTGCGTCTGTACTGGGCCTGCGTCTGTACTGGGCCTGCGTCTGTACTAGGCCGCTCTGTACTGGGCCTGCGTCTGTACTGGGCCGCTCTGTACTGGGCCTGCGTCTGTACTGGGCCGCTCTGTACTGGGCAGCTCTGTACTGGGCCTGCGTATGTACTGAGCCGCTCTGTACTGGGCCGCTCTGTACTGTGCCTGCGTCTGTACTGGGCCGCTCTGTACTGGGCCGCTCTGTACTGGGCCTGCGTCTGTACTGGGCCGCTCTGTACTGGGCCTGCGTCTGTACTGGGCCGCTCTGTACTGGGCCGCTCTGTACTGGGCCTGCATCTGTACTGGGCCGCTCTGTACTGGGTCTGCGTCTGTACTGGGCCTGCGTCTGTACTGGGCCTGCGTCTGTACTGGGCCGCTCTGTACTGGGCCTGCGTCTGTACTGGGCCGCTCTGTACTGGGCCTGCGTCTGTACTGGGCCGCTCTGTACTGGGCCGCTCTGTACTGGGCCTGCGTCTGTACTGGGCCGCTCTGTACTGGGCTGCTCTGTACTGGGCCTGCGTCTGTACTGGGCCGCTCTGTACTGGGTCTGCGTCTATACTGGGCCTGCATCTGTACTGGGCCGCTCTGTACTGGGCCGCTCTGTACTGGGCCTGCGTCTGTACTAGGCCGCTCTGTACTGGGCCGCTCTGTACTAGGCCGCTCTGTACTGGGCCGCTCTGTACTGGGCCGCTCTGTACTGGGCCTGCGTCTGTACTGAGCCGCTCTGTACTGGGCCGCTCTGTACTGGGCCTGCATCTGTACTGGGCAGCTCTGTACTGGGTCTGCGTCTGTACTGGGCTGCTCTGTACTGGGCCTGCGTCTGTACTGGGCCTGCGTCTGTACTGGGCCTGCGTCTGTACTGGGCCTGCGTCTGTACTGGGCCGCTCTGTACTGGGCCTGCGTCTGTACTGGGCCGCTCTGTACTGGGCCTGCGTCTGTACTGGGCCGCTCTGTACTGGGCCGCTCTGTACTGGGCCTGCATCTGTACTGGGCCGCTCTGTACTGGGTCTGCGTCTGTACTGGGCCTGCGTCTGTACTGGGCCTGCGTCTGTACTGGGCCTGCGTCTGTACTGGGCCGCTCTGTACTGGGCCTGCGTCTGTACTGGGCCGCTCTGTACTGGGCCTGCGTCTGTACTGGGCCGCTCTGTACTGGGCCGCTCTGTACTGGGCCTGCGTCTGTACTGGGCCGCTCTGTACTGGGTCTGCGTCTGTACTGGGCTGCTCTGTACTGGGCCTGCGTCTGTACTGGGCCGCTCTGTACTGGGTCTGCGTCTATACTGGGCCGCTCTGTACTGGGTCTGCGTCTATACTGGGCCTGCATCTGTACTGGGCCGCTCTGTACTGGGCCGCTCTGTACTGGGCCTGCGTCTGTACTAGGCCGCTCTGTACTGGGACGCTCTGTACTGGGCCGCTCTGTACTGGGCCTGCGTCTGTACTGAGCCGCTCTGTACTGGGCCGCTCTGTACTGGGCCTGCATCTGTACTGGGCAGCTCTGTACTGGGTCTGCGTCTGTACTGGGCTGCTCTGTACTGGGCCTGCGTCTGTACTGGGCCTGCGTCTGTACTGGGCCTGCGTCTGTACTGGGCCTGCGTCTGTACTGGGCCGCTCTGTACTGGGCCCTCGTCTGTACTGGGCCGCTCTGTACTGGGCCTGCGTCTGTACTGGGCCGCTCTGTACTGGGCCTGCGTCTGTACTGGGCCGCTCTGTACTGGGCCTGCGTCTGTACTGGGCCGCTCTGTACTGGGCCTGCATCTGTACTTGACCGCTCTGTACTGGGCCGCTCTGTACTGGGCCTGCGTCTGTACTGGGCCTGCGTCTGTACTGGGCTGCTCTGTACTGGGCCTGCGTCTGTACTGGGCCTGCGTTTGTACTGGGCCTGCGTCTGTACTGGGCCTGCGTCTGTACTGGGCCTGCGTCTGTACTGGGCTGCTCTGTACTGGGCCTGCGTCTGTACTGGGCCTGCGTTTGTACTGGGCCTGCGTCTGTACTGGGCCTGCGTCTGTACTGGGCCTGCGTCTGTACTGGGCCTGCGTCTGTACTAGGCCGCTCTGTACTGGGCCTGCGTCTGTACTGGGCCGCTCTGTACTGGGCCTGCGTCTGTACTGGGCCTGCGTCTGTACTGGGCCGCTCTGTACTGGGCCGCTCTGTACTGGGCCTGCGTATGTACTGAGCCGCTCTGTACTGGGCCGCTCTGTACTGGGCCTGCGTCTGTACTGGGCCGCTCTGTACTGGGCCGCTCTGTACTGGGCCTGCGTCTGTACTGGGCCGCTCTGTACTGGGCCTGCGTCTGTACTGGGCCGCTCTGTACTGGGCCGCTCTGTACTGGGCCTGCATCTGTACTGGGCCGCTCTGTACTGGGTCTGCGTCTGTACTGGGCCTGCGTCTGTACTGGGCCTGCGTCTGTACTGGGCCTGCATCTGTACTGGGCCGCTCTGTACTGGGCCGCTCTGTACTGGGCCTGCGTCTGTACTGGGCCACTCTGTACTGGGCCTGCATCTGTACTGGGCCTGCATCTGTACTGGGCCTGCATCTGTACTGGGCCGCTCTGTACTGGGCCTGCGTCTGTACTGGGCCGCTCTGTACTGGGCCTGCGTCTGTACTGGGCCGCTCTGTACTGGGCCTGCGTCTGTACTGGGCCGCTCTGTACTGGGCCGCTCTGTACTGGGCCTGCGTCTGTACTGGGCCGCTCTGTATTGGGTCTGCGTCTGTACTGGGCTGCTCTGTACTGGGCCTGCGTCTGTACTGGGCCGCTCTGTACTGGGTCTGCGTCTATACTGGGCCTGCATCTGTACTGGGCCGCTCTGTACTGGGCCGCTCTGTACTGGGCCTGCATCTGTACTGGGCCGCTCTGTACTGGGCCTGCATCTGTACTGGGCCGTTTTGTACTGGGATTGTGATAGAAGAGACACCGGAAGATCATCCCGCCGTCTGCTGACCGGTCCTGGTGGGACCAACCCCAGGATGGCTCTGCGGTCCTGCTCCACTGGGACTTGTAGTGCCTCTGTGATCCTCTGTGAATTTATTGTTGGATTAAATAAAGACTTGACTCAACCAGTGTGCCCTTGCAAAACTACATCTCCCAGCATGCCCGGACAGACGTTGGCTGTCCGGGCATGCTGGGAGATGTAGTTTTGCAACAGCTGAGGCACCCTGGCTGGGAAACACTGTCATAGGTTATGCTGAGAGTTGTAGTGACGCAATATTCCACTCTGTATTACTTACTAGATTATGCTGAGACTTGTAGTGCCACAGTGCCAAACTTTGTACTTCTTATTAGGTTATGATAAAGCTTGTAGTGCCGCAGTGTCCCACTATGTATTTCCTAATGGGTTTTGCTGAGACTTGTAGTGCCACAGTGCCCCTCTGTGTATTTCCATCTAGGTTATGCTGAGACTTGTAGTGCCGCGGTGTCCCACTATGTATTTCCTAATGGGTTATGCTGAGACTTGTAGTGCCGCAGTGTCCCACTATGTATTTCCTAATGGGTTATGCTGAGACTTGTAGTGCCACAGTGCCCCACTGTGTATTTCCATCTAGGTTATGCTGAGGCTTGTAGAGCTGCAGTACTCAACTAGGTATTTCTTACTAGGTTATGCTGAGACTTGTAGTGCCTCAGTACTCCACTGTCTATTTCTTACTAAGTTATGCTGAGACTTGTAGTGCCGCAGGGCCCTTCTGTGTATGTCCAACTAGAATATGCTGAATAAACTGGGTATTTCTTATTAGGTTATGCTGAGGCTTGTAGTGCTGCAGGGCCCCACTGTGTATTTCTTACTAGGTTATGATGAGACTTGTAGTGCTGCAGGGCCCCTCTTTGTATATCCAACTAGATTATGCTGCAATGTGTAGCGCCATAACACTGCACTGTGTGTTTATTTCTTACTAGGTTATGCTGGAACATGTAGTGCCTAAATCCTCACTGTATCTATTGGGTTATGCTGTAGTACAGTGTTTCCCAACCAGGGTGCCTCCAGCTGTTGCAAAACTACAACTCCCAGCATGCTCGGACAGCCATAGGCTGTCCGGGCATGCTGGGAGTTGTAGTTTTGCAACAGCTGGAGGCACTCTGGTTGGGAAACAGTTATATTAGATATATAAATTGCAGCTCCATTGAAGTGAATGAAGCCTAGTTGTAATACCACACCCTTTAAACCAGAATTTCCCCTACAGTGTGCCTCCAGCTGTTGCAAAAACTACAACTCCCAGCATGGGGGGAGGCAGGTATGTTTTAGGAAGTTTTTTTTTACCACATATCCCATTGAAGAATGTAATTGCTGATAACAAGGCACACCAGATTGTATTTCACGGTACAGCGTTGGAGCCGAGTTGTAATACCACACACAACCTGAGGACAGGGGTGGCGCTGTTTTGTTTTGGAAGATAACAGCTTTTGGTTTTCTGGATAACACCTGATTGTTAATTTTTTTGGGGGAAAAAAGTGACTCGTTGGAGCTAAGTTGTAATACCACACACAACCTGAGGACAGGGGTGGCGCTGTTTTTTTTTTTTTTGGAAGATAACAACTTTTGGTTTTCTGGATAACACCCATTATTTTTGGGGTGAAAAAAAGTTACTTTTCCAATGTCATGGTTACATTTCTGACCCTGCAGCGAAATTCCCCATCATGCATTGCAGCCCTGAAGGGGGAGGTCAGATCCATGACCCCTTGTGCGCCCCCCCAGGTCAGAGGGCGCGGCGGCTGGGAGATAATGATATCACGAATTCCATGCGCTGATATGAAATATTTTTGGCGCTTGTAAAGCAGATAAGGCAGGAATGACATAAAGCCGGAGCCGTACCGAACCCAAGGCGTTGGCTGCCCGTGCCAGCTTCACCGATAACAAATCTCACGTTCCCTGGCAGAACCTCTTATAGGCAGTGCTCTCCAAACAGTGTGCCTCCAGCTGTTGCAAAACCACAACTCCCAGCATGCCCGGACAGCCAACGGCTGTCCGGGCATGCTGGTAGTTGTAGTTTTTGCAACAGCTGGAGGCACCCTGGTTGAGAAAACCCTGTCCTATATAACGAACGGCTGTCCGGGCATGCTGGTAGTTGTAATTTTGCAACAGCTGGAGGCACCCTGGTTGAGAAAAACCCTGTCCTATATAACGAACGGCTGTCCGGGCATGCTGGTAGTTGTAGTTTTGCAACAGCTGGAGGCACCCTGGTTGAGAAAACCCTGTCCTATAACGGCTGTCCGGGCATGCTGGTAGTTGTAGTTTTTGCAACAGCTGGAGGCACCCTGGTTGAGAAAACCCTGTCCTATATAACGAACGGCTGTCCGGGCATGCTGGTAGTTGTAATTTTGCAACAGCTGGAGGCACCCTGGTTGAGAAAAACCCTGTCCTATATAACGAACGGCTGTCCGGGCATGCTGGTAGTTGTAGTTTTGCAACAGCTGGAGGCACCCTGGTTGAGAAAACCCTGTCCTATAACGGCTGTCCGGGCATGCTGGTAGTTGTAGTTTTGCAACAGCTGGAGGCACCCTGGTTTAGAAAAACCCTGTCCTATATAACGAACGGCTGTCCGGACATGCTGGGAGTTGTAGTTTTGCAACAGCTGGAGGCACCCTGGTTGAGAAAACCCTGTCTTATATAGCGAACCGCTGTCCTAGCATGCTGGGAGTTGTAGTTTTTCAACAGCTTGAGGTCCATAATTTGGATACCTAGGGTATATAGAGTAGACCTGTCATACATAAGACATTTCATAACAACATGACAGGGGCCCCTGAGGGCCCCAGACACGGTCACAGCTCAGCGTTTACTGATTCACACCTCCCTCTGTAAATATCACCGGAATTCCGTGTACAGACGACAACAGAGCGAATTCTATACGGAGGGTCAACACGGACGGCGACTACTGCGACCATAACTATAGGGTCAGAAATGTCAGGCATCCTAGAGAATGTGCGGCCATATATAACTACAACGGACAGTATTATAGTAGTTATATTCTTGTATATAGGAGCAGTATTATAGTAGTTATATTCTTGTATATAGGAGGCAGTATTATAGTAGTTATATTCTTGTATATAGGAGCAGTATTATAGTAGTTATATTCTTGTATATAGGAGGCAGTATTATAGTAGTTATATTCTTGTATAGAGGAGCAGTATTATAGTAGTTATATTCTTGTATATAGGAGCAGTATTATAGTAGTTATATTCTTGTATATAGGAGCAGTATTATAGTAGTTATATTCTTGTATATAGGAGCAGTATTATAGTAGTTATATTCTTGTATATAGGAGCAGTATTATAGTAGTTATATTCTTGTATATAGGAGCAGTATTATAGTAGTTATATTCTTGTATATAGGAGGCAGTATTATAGTAGTTATATTCTTGTATATAGGAGCAGTATTATAGTAGTTATATTCTTGTATATAGGGGCAGTATTATAGTAGTTATATTCTTGTATATAGGAGCAGTATTATAGTAGTTATATTCTTGTATATAGGAGCAGTATTATAGTAGTTATATTCTTGTATATAGGAGGCAGTATTATAGTAGTTATATTCTTGTATATAGGGGCAGTATTATAGTAGTTATATTCTTGTATATAGGAGCAGTATTATAGTAGTTATATTCTTGTATATAGGAGCAGTATTATAGCAGTTATATTCTTGTATATAGGAGCAGTATTATAGTAGTTATATTCTTGTATATAGGAGCAGTATTATAGTAGATATATTCTTGTATATAGGAGCAGGATTATAGTAGTTATATTCTTGTATATAGGAGCAGTATTATAGTAGTTATATTCTTGTATATAGGAGCAGTATTATAGTAGTTATATTCTTGTGTATAGGAGCAGTATTATAGTAGTTATATTCTTGTATATAGGAGCAGTATTATAGTAGTTATATTCTTGTATATAGGGGCAGTATTATAGTAGATATATTCTTGTATATAGGGGCAGTAATATAGTAGTTATATTCTTGTATATAGGAGCAGTATTATAGTAGTTATATTCTTGTATATAGGAGCAGTATTATAGTAGTTATATTCTTGTATATAGGAGCAGTATTATAGTAGATATATTCTTGTTTATAGGAGCAGTATTATAGTAGTTATATTCTTGTATATAGGAGCAGTATTATAGTAGTTATATTCTTGTATATAGGGGCAGTATTATAGTAGTTATATTCTTGTACATAGGGGCAGTATTATAGTAGTTATATTCTTGCATATAGGAGCAGTATTATAGTAGTTATATTCTTGTACATAGGAGCAGTATTATAGTTATATTCTTGTATATAGGAGCAGGATTATAGTAGTTATAATCTTGTATATAGGAGCAGTATTATAGTAGTTCTATTCTTGCACATAGGTGCAGTATTATAGTAGTTATATTCTTGTATATAGGAGCAGTATTATAGTAGATATATTCTTGTTTATAGGAGCAGTATTATAGTAGTTATATTCTTGTATATAGGAGCAGTATTATAGTAGTTATATTCTTGTATATAGGAGCAGTATTATAGTAGTTATATTCTTGTATATAAGGGCAGTATTATAGTAGTTATATTCTTGTATATAGGAGCAGTATTATAGTAGTTATATTCCTGTATATAGGAGCAGTATTATAGTAGATATATTCTTGTATATAGGGGCAGTATTATAGTAGTTATATTCTTGTATAACTACTATAATAGTAGTTATATTCTTGCACATAGGAGCAGTATTATAGTAGTTATATTCTTGTATATAGGAGCAGTATTATAGTAGTTATATTCTTGTATATAGCAGCAGTATTATAGTAGTTATATTCTTGTATATAGGAGCAGTATTATAGTAGTTATATTCTTGTATATAGGAGCAGTATTATAGTAGTTATATTCTTGTATATAGGAGCAGTATTATAGTAGTTATATTCTTGTATATAGGAGCAGTATTATAGTAGTTATATTCTTGTATATAGGAGCAGTATTATAGTAGTTATATTCTTGCACATAGGAGCAGTATTATAGTAGTTATATTCTTGCACATAGGAGCAGTATTATAGTAGTTATATTCTTGTATATAGGAGCAGTATTATAGTAATTATATTCTTGTATATAGGAGCAGTATTATAGTAGTTATATTCTTGTACATAGGAGCAGTATTATAGTAGTTATATTCTTGTATATAGGAGCAGTATTATAATAGTTATATTCTTGTATATAGGAGGCAGTATTATAGTAGTTATATTCTTGTATATAGGAGCAGTATTATAGTAGTTATATTCTTGTATATAGGAGCAGTATTATAGTAGTTATATTCTTGTATATAGGAGCAGTATTATAGTAGTTATATTCTTGCACATAGGAGCAGTATTATAGTAGTTATATTCTTGCACATAGGAGGCCATCATTAGGGGTCAACAATGATACCAGAAGTGTAAGAAGAATATGAGATCTGGGTTTTGTCCTGATGCATGATGGGAGGGATGTTCCAAATAGAAATCCATTTATTTCACAAACCTGTTTTTAAAGTGTCTTTACCCTATGAGTTATGACAGGAGTCGCCCTTTACGGTTCTCGGTATTGTCGCGCTGTGCGGTGTGTCATACATTAGATGTGGGATATATATAGTTCGGTAATATATGATTACCTGCAGCGAGGGAGCACAGGAAATAACAGTAACATTTGAGGCTGCATTTCGTACACCTACTGGTTTATGTCTATAGTGAAAAATTTCCGGTTTGTTTCGCATACTTAGATCTGCGCCTCATGTGCGTTTAAAGGGGACGGTCTGAATTTTTTTTTTCGTGGCACAGAAACGGGTGTCAGCCCTTACACCTTACACTGGGTTTAGGCTGAGAACATGTTGGGGCTCCTCTGATACCTATAGATCAGTGTTTATCAACCAGAATGCCTTCAGCTGTTGCAAAACTACAACTCCCAGCATGCCCGGACAGCCGTTGGCTGTCCGGACATGCCGAGAGTTGTAGTTTTGCAACAGCTTAAAGGGGTACTCCACTGAAAAACATTTTTTGTTAAATCTACTGGTGCCAGAAAGTTAAAGGGGTATTCCAGGAAAAAAAAAATTCTTATATATCAACTGGCTCCAGAAAGTTAAACAAATTTGTAAATTACTTCTATTAAAAAATCTTAATCCTTTCAGTACTTATGAGCTTCTGAAGTTAAGGTTGTTCTTTTCTGTCTAAATCCTCTCTGATGACACCTGTCTCGGGAAACGCCCAGTTTAGAAGAGGTTTGCTATGGGGATATGATTCTAAACTGGGCGTTTCCCGAGACAGGTGTCATCAGAGAGGATTTAGACAGAAAAGAACAACCTTAACTTCAGAAGCTCATAAGTACTAAAAGGATTAAGATTTTTTAATAGAAGTAATTTACAAATCTGTTTAACTTTCTAAAGCCAGCTGATATATATATATATATATATATATATATATATATATATATATATAAAAAAAGTTTTTCCTGGAATACCCCTTTAAACAGATTTGTAAATTACAGATATAGTAGACAAGAAATCCAGCTCACCGTGCAGTTGTCCCCTCGCCCGGACTGTGCTATGGCAGGCACACAAAGCAATAAAAAGAGATTGTCCAGCAAAAAGGATATTTTGCCAAAAAAAAAGGGGGTTCTTCTTTATTGTATAAAAAGCCAGCATACAGGAACACACATGGACAATGTGACGCGTTTCAGGTGTCGTAGTGCACCCTTAGTCGACATGTACGACTAAGGGTGCACTACGACACCTGAAACGCATCACATTGTCCATGTGTGTTCCTGTATGCTGGCTTTTTATACAATAAAGAAGAACCCCCCATTTTTTTGGCACAATATGGACAATCTCTTTTTATTGCAGATTTGTAAATGACTTCTATTAAAAAATCTTAATCCTTCCAGGACTTATCAGCTGCTGTTATGATCCACAGGAAGTTCTTTTCTTTTTGAATTTCCTTTCTGTCTGACCACAATGCTCTCTGCTGACACCTCTGTCCATCTTAGGAACTGTCCAGAGCAGGAGAGGTTTGCTATGGGGATTTGCTCGTACTCTGGACAGTATCTAAAATGGACAGAGGTGTCAGCAGAGATCACTGTGGTCAGACAGAAAGGAAATTCAAAAAGAAAAGAACTTCATGTGGATCATAACAGCAGCTTAGTACTGGAAGGATTAAGATTTTTTTTGACAGTAGTAATTTACAAATCTGTTTAACCTTCTGGCACCAGTTGATTTAACAAAAAATGTTTTCCAGTGGAGTACCCCTTTAAATCAATTAGTGCCAGGAAGTTAAACAGATTTGTAAATTGCTTCTATGAAAAAAATCTTAATCCTCCCAGTACTTTTTAGGGGCTGTATACTACAGAGGAAATGCTTTTCTTTTTGGATTTCTCTTCTGTTACGACCACAGTGCTCTCTGCTGACATCTCTGTCCATTTTAGGAACTGTCCAGAGCAGGATAGGTTTTCTATGGGGATTTTCTCCTACTCTGGACAGTTCCTAAAATGGACAGCAGAGAGCACTGTGGTCATAACAGAAGTCCACCATCTTACAGGGTGCTCAGAGTAAATGGCAGGTGCGGGGGGGAAGGAAGACCTGCAGTTTGGCCTCACAGGCCCAACCGCAGTACCCGCAGTGCTTGTCACCTCTGCACACTACCATGGAGTTCTGTTGTCATCTCGTCTAGGCACAGGTGACACCGCCCGGGCCGTGGCTCCATGTTGGAGGGCGGAAGGGTCAGAGGTGGTGATACCAGTGATCTGGGAGAGGTCACCGGCTGTTCTATCTCCTGCACTAGTACTGCCTGAAGTTTCTTTACTGAATTGGATAAGTGTGGGTTTGCGGGTTGGTCCAACCGCTGGAACCCCCCGGCGCTGAAATCCATTTATTTTAATGAGCCGACCGGAGTCAAATGGTGACTCCGTTCGGCTCATTTCTGCCCCATATGCGGTTTCCTGAACGGACCTAAAACCGCAATATACTACGGTTTTAGGTCCGGTCACAAAACCGGATACGGGGCAGAAATGAGCCGAGCGGAATCATCGTTTGACTCCGGTCGGCTCATTAAAATAAATGGATTTCAGCGCCGGTCCGACTGGAGTACGGAAGAGCCCGGTTTTCCCCTCCCCCAGCCGGATCCGGCGACCGTAGGCTGCAATCATGGTGTGAATGCAGCCTTAGGTTGGGTTCACACCACGTTTTTGCAATACAGTTCCCGTATTAGGTTTTTGATTTAAAAAAACGGATTCCTCAAAACCTGACTAAACTGTATCAAAACGTGTACAAATTCTATGAAAAATGATGTCCGGTTGCATCCGTTTTGTTTAAGAAAAAAACATATACGTTTTTAACGTTTCACTCCATTATGAATAAAGTTTCACTTGTTTGATTGAAATTCCAAGAAAAAAAAACTGTGCAAAGTCAAAAACCGGATGGAACCGTACGCACATACAGTTCTGTACAGTTCCCATTGACTCCCATGTTAAAAAAAAACCAAAAACGTATACGGTTTCACTACGGTTTTTCAGCCGGACCAAAATCCGTGGTAGGGTACGGTTTTAAGTATGGGGAAAAAAAACTGATAAAACCGCACAGGATGCAAAACGGACACAACCGGATGCATGGTTTGGAATACGGTTTTCAATGGAGAGTCAGTGCATACGGTTTTCAATACGGTTCCGTACGGTTTTCAAATTAAGAACCCATACGGGAAATGTATCGCAAAAACGTGGTGTGAACGCAGCCTTAGGCCGCCCTGGGTTGCAGTTTCAGACTTTATGAGTAAGAAGCTGAATTTTAGCACCTGCCGCCTATTCACACGCGCAGTTTCCTGCACCACATTGTTTCGCACTTCGTGTGTCTTCAGAGACGGGAAGTGATGTCATCGCTCGCCCCTGTCTGACTACAGACCACAATGGTTACAGCCTTCGTCTGGCTCTAGAATGAGACCTTCACGAGCTGCGTTCACCGCCGGCCGCCACATACTGCTCCATCTGTTACTAATAATTCCCATTGGTTACAGTAAATCTTTAATCATTAGTCGACGCCGCGGGGCGATCCCTGAGTAAGGATGAGCTCATCGCCTATTGCAGTGTTTCCCAAACTAGGGTGCCTCCAGCTGTGGCCAAACTACAACTCCCAGCATGCCCGGACAGCCGAAGGCTGTCCGGGCATGCTGGGAGTTGTAGTTTTGCAACAGCTGGAGTGTGAGCTGAAGAAGAAGTAGGAGTATCTGCTCGCCAGAGGAGATGAATAACTCTGCAAAGGCTCCTCTGCCTGCTGGGAGTTGTAGTTTCGCACCAGTTGGAGGCTCCCCGGTTGGGAAACAATTCCATATACATATGTAACATACACGTAAAACACATATCTAAAACAACAACATGAGCTCATTGCCTATTGCAGTGTTTCCCAACTAGGGTGCCTCCAGCTGTGGCCAAACTACAACTCCCAGCATGCCCGGACAGCCTTCGGCTGTCCGGGCATGCTGGGAGTTGTAGTTTTGCAACAGCTGGAGTGTGAGCTGAAGAAGAAGTCGGAGCATCTGCTCGCCAGAGGAGATGAATAACTGTGCAAAGGCTCCTCTGCCTGCTGGGAGTTGTAGTTTCGCACCAGTTGGAGGCTCCCCGGTTGGGAAACAATTCCATATACATATGTAACATACACGTAAAACACATATCTAAAACAACAACATGAGCTCATCGCCTATTGCAGTGTTTCCCAACTAGGGTGCCTCCAGCTGTGGCCAAACTACAACTCCCGGCTGTCCGGGCATGCTGGGAGTTGTAGTTTGGCCACAGCTGGAGGCACCCTAGTTGGGAAACACTGACCTAATGTGAGGAACCGTCCTGATGATGGGAGTCGTGAGACATCAGGGTCTTCCTGGAGGATCCCCCACCCCCCCTCTCAGTCGAGTGCAGTTTATTGTTCCCTGTTATCAGCCACTTCTTCATTGATCATGGATCGAGGCCTTGGGCTGAGACTCTTTCCGAAACAAGTTGGGGTTTTCACCTGTAAACTGAAACCTGTGTATAGTAAACGCCGCCTCAGACAAATGTGTTTTTTGATGCCTTTAAGGCGAAGTCTTTTGTCTTTTTATTAGAGACTTTCTACATGCCAGATAAGTCTAATTATGGGGGTCCGACTGTGGAGAATGGGGCTCAGGACAACCGCTACTTGAATCCATTGGAGTTCTCAGCGGTGTAGAAATGACCTGTATATAAGAGATACCTGTATGCAAAACATTCACCTGTATCCCTGTGACTCACCTGACCGGCAGATTTCCTTCCTGCTGGGTATATAAAAGCCTGTTATACCCTGTATGAACTTACCCTTGTATACTAACTGAGCGCCTGGCATTTCCCGGTCTTCTTACCTAAACCTTGAGGGAGAGGAAAAGCAACAATGATCCACTCATCCTCATATCTCATCCTAATATCCTGTCCTCATATACCATCCTCATATCTCATCCTAATATCCTGTCCTCATATCTCATCCTTATATCCCTTCCTCATATACCATCCTTATATCCCGTCCTAATATCCTGTCCTCATATCTCATCCTTATATCCCGTCCTAATATCCTGTCCTCATATACCCTCCTCATATCTTGTCCTCATCCTCATATCATATCCTCATAGCTTGTCCTTATATCTAATCCTCATACCTCATCCTCATATCCCGATCTCATATCCAGTCCTCATACCTCATCCTCATATCCCACCCTTTCTTTCTCATCCTCATATCCCACCCTTTCTTTCTCATCCTCATATCCCACCCTTATTTTTCGCCCTCTTATCCGATCTCATACCTCATCCTCATATCCCGATCTTATTTCTCATCCTCTTATCCCGACCTCCTATCCCATCCTTATATCCCGACCTCACATCTCGGCCCCTGCACTAACTTTTCTCTGCACCAGCCTGCCGGACCGTTGTCAGGATGTTTAAAAGTCCCGGGCAATCTCTGCAGCCTAAGAATAACAAGATTTGAAGTGCTGGAAGTTGACCATAGACCTGCATAGGACGTCAGAGAAAACTTCCCACCCTTGTATAAGGAGGTGAGTAAAGGTTAATTTAACTCTACTATATTTTAAGTTGACATATAAGTAATGTGACCACATTTCCTCAAAATATCTTGTTTGAAAGTTATGCTGGAACATACATGTATACCTACACACATATATACCTACACACATATATACCTACACACATATATACCTACACACATATATACCTACACACATATATACTTATATACTGTACATATATACACATACACACATATATACTTACATACTGTACATATATACACATACACACATATATACTGTACATATATACCTACATACATATATACTTATATACTGTACATATATACCTACACACATATATACTTACATACTGTACATATATACACATACACATATATACTGTACATATATACCTACATACATATATACTTATATACTGTACATATATACATACACACATATATACTTATATACTGTACATATATACATACACACATATATACTTATATACTGTACATATATACACACACACATATATATACTTACATACTGTACATATATACCTACACACATATATACTGTACATGTATACCTACACACACATATATACTTATATACTGTACATATATACCTACACACATATATACTTATATACTGTACATATATTCATACACACACATATATACTTATATACTGTACATATATACATACACACATATATACTTATATACTGTACATATATACCTACACACACATATATACATATATACTGTACATATATACATACACACACATATATACATATATACTGTACATATATACATACACACATATATACTTATATACTGTACATATATACATACACACATATATACTTATAAACTGTACATATATACATACACACACATATACTGTACATATATACATACACACATATATACTTATAAACTGTACATATATACATACACACACATATACTGTACATATATACATACACACATATATACTTATATACTGTACATATATACATACACACACATATATACTTATATACTGTACATATATACATACACACACATATATACTTATATACTGTACATATATACCTACACACACATATATACATATATACTGTACATATATACATACACACACATATATACATATATACTGTACATATATACATACACACACATATACTTATATACTGTACATATATACATACACACATATATACTTATAAACTGTACATATATACATACACACATATATACTTATAAACTGTACATATATACATACACACATATATACTTATAAACTGTACATATATACATACACACATATATACTTACATACTGTACATATATAAACATACACACATATATACTTATAAACTGTACATATATACCTACACACATATATACTGTACATATATACATACTGTAGATACATACATGCAGAGGATGAAGCAACTCTCTCTCTAGTTGTGTAAAGTTATTTGGGCACCTTATGGCGGTGTTATTTATCCCACTCTATAATGTGTTTATCTCTACACTGCAGGATTGGAATATGTCCTGATTCTTAACGTGGCAGATATCAGGCGAAAAGAAGGGTCGGGCATGCTGAATTTAATTTTAGTTCAACCTGTGGGACCCTCGGCAATCTACAGAACGTGGTAGCTCAGCACTCGCTCCATGCATCGTCTATGGGAGCGCCAGAGATACCCGAGTGCTGATACCCATGTACAGTGGATAAAGGATACGTTTTTATGGGCAGCAGTGTTTCATTGATGGTGACTAGTAGTTCCGGTATACCAGTTTTTCCCAACCAGGGTGCCTCTAGCTGTTGCGAAACTACAACTCCCAGCATGCCCGGACAGCCGAAGGCTGTCCGGGCATGCTGGGAGTTGTAGTTTTGCAACAGCTGGAGTTGGAGCTAAAGAAGGAGTAGGAGTATCTGCTCGCCAGAGGAGATGAATGACTGTGCAAAGGCTCCTCTGCCTACATTTGCCTGCTGGGAGTTGTAGTTTCGCACCAGTTGGAGGCTCCCCGGTTGGGCAACAATTCCATATACATATGTAACATACACGTAAAACACATATCTAAAACAACAACATATGTCAAATAAAACGACACAGCAGAGCCGAGCGTGTTGTAGCCATTTATGTAGTCGATGGTTATTTCAGCTGAAGAGGAAGCTTAGCTATAGCAACAACCGTTCCCGGTCAGCAAGCTATTGGATAGCAGGGCTCTGTAGAAAGATCAATACTCAGCCTTCAACATACACAAGAAGTACAAGTTTCCCCACCATGATTCTCTCATCAGGACAAATAGATCGCAAAAAATAACCCCCCTCTCCGCCAGCAAGATCCTCAGTAGATCGCACCGCAACGTAATGCAGACCTGGCCGGCAGAGAACAGGTTAAACTGATGCAAGAAGGACCTGCAAAGTGGTTAACATAGTCACAGTTTTTCGCTTTTTTTTTTTTTCTGTCTTTTTCTTTTTTTCTTTTTTTTTTTTTTTACGTTTTTCAAATACATACAATAATTTAAAATATATATCATTTCTGTTTCATTTCTTTTTTCAGCAACTGATATAATAATAATAATAATAATAACAATAGCTTTGGCAAAAAAACAACTTAGACAAAGGGAGGCGCCAGATGATGCCCACCCCACCGGGAGATGGGGGGGGGGGGGGTAGGTTAGATCCAGAGTGACCAGCAGCTTTCGCCAACAACCCGTGGCTTTGCCATCCACCATTATGGTCAGAGTTGTGCTTGGTGCCGTGATTTACGTGGCACAGCTGGTTGTAACCGAGTGTGAGGGTCCGCCGAGTCCTTTCCTGTACCCGTTCCGTTCATGCATATTTACATTACCACTTAGAAAAAAGGTCAAGTAAGAAAAAAAAACGGAGACAAGAAGGAAAGAGATAAGGAAGGATGGAGTTCAGGATAGACGAGAAGGTGCTGGAAGAGACAAAACTATGGAGAGAAGTCACCAAGACAAGATGGAAGGAAGATGTAAACGATGGTCGGTCGGTTCAGGTGTCACCGTCAGTCTGTAGGGCAAAGTCTGGATATAGAAGTGGCTGGATCGGCCCCCGGATCCCACTCCTGCCACCATCGGAGATAATACTGAACAAGTAACCATAGTCCTCCAGGGCAATCCCGGTTACCGAGCTACATGATGGTACAGGAAGACAGTGGATTGCGGATCTGACAGCTGCAGGCTGCCCCGCAGTACTGGCGAAAGGTCTGGTAGCAACTGCGGTCTGCTTCACCGTTCCATTGTACGGGGTTGGCCGACAGGGCCTCGGTTGGCAGCCTGTTGAGAATACTGGTGTTCACCGCGAGGGCTGCCAGGCCATAGTCTGTAAACAGCACGGTTTCCCTCTTGCAGGTCGGGCATGAAATGAATTTGTACTTGGGACACGACTCGTAGAGAATCTGCAGGCACTCCTCGCACACCGAATGGAGACAAGATAAGATCCGAGGCCTCTTGTTCGTGAAATTGTACATGTGGCCACAGGTTGGACATTCTAAGGGTTCACATGGGGTGGACGGATGCAGCACATACTGGTTTACGATGACTTCGTCGGAAGGGGTCTTACGATGGTAACAGATTTCCGTACTAGCTTTCCGTTGACCAGGGTAGATCTTCTCCCGTCTCGGCGGTGGAGGTGTCCTGGCAAGAACCAAGGTGCTTGGAGCGTTCTCCAGAACGGGCATCTCCCCGCAGGCCTGGTTGACAATAATTTCTGAATCTGAGGGCCAGGCACGTTTGGCAACTAGAGGAGGCTCCCTCCTCGATGGCGGACCGTACCGCGGCTGAGAGTTCTGGCATTCCGAGAACTTCTCAGCCTGTATGATCTTCATGGCCTCCATCTTGATAATGACCTGCTGCCCTTTCAGACACGACATAAGAATTTTTTTCACATTACTGTCCGCAACTTTGTTTTCTCCTAGAGCCCCCTGCATGTGGCTTGAGAAGATTTTTACCGCTCACGACTTAAAAAGATTGGTTTGGCAAAGACTTAACGTTGGAGAAGTGACGTCTGACTCCAGTGCAGACGTCCGTCATGTCCTACAAAATAACACCATCCGGGAGACTTTACATAAACCAGTAATATCCAAGAGACTGGGTCAAAACGCAATTCCTATAGGATGGTTATCCAGATCGGAAAGCCTTGATATATGTGTAGTCTGCAACAGATCCGGATGTTGTCTCCGGTAGAGCGGGGACGCTGTAGACGATCCTTCACAGGAACTCGGTATAATCCATGCAGGCAGACTGAGGCTTCCACCACATCAAGGGCATTGTGTACCTTGAGCACAGGTGTTCCACCTTTTTCCTTGTTATTATTGTTGCGGGTGCGGAACGCCGGAGCAAGGTTGAAGAACGTTATACAAATTCCTTTCTCCTGACTTCTCTTTCGCTCCCACTAACAGGTCAGTCGCATTCCAGGAGACGGATGATCACTGAACGAGGCTGCCATAGGTCAGACCAACATCCAGACAGCTTCAATGAGGCCTCGAAACGAAGAGGGGGGGGGGGGGAGGAGGAGTCCCGGAACGTGGTTGGCCTTAGAAGACGAGGGAGCCGAGTTTATGGAGATCAATCATTACCTCTGATACCGCCGAGTCCTCACGTAATGGACTATCTGGTTTTCTAAGTACCTGTGTTCAAAATAAAGAAGGCGGGGGTTAGTAACTTCATGGAGACAAACAAAACGTTTCGAAATAACTCTGCGTACTGTTCTGTAGATATTCATTAGTATAATTCATTTATTACTTAAAGGGGTACTCCGCCCCTGGCATCTTATGCCCTATCCAAAGGATAGGGGATAAGATGTCAGATCCCCGGGGTCCCGCTGCTGGGGACCCCGGGTATCGCTGCTGCGGCACCCCGCCATCATTACTGCGCAGAGCGAGTTCGCTCTGTACGTAATGACGGGCGATACAGGGGCCGGAGCAGCGTGACGTTATGGCTCCGCCCCTCATGACATCACGGCCCGTCCCCTTAATGCAAGTCTATGGCAGGGGGCGTGACGACCGCCACACCCCCCTCCCATAGACTTGTATTGACGGGGGAGGGCCGTGACATCACGAGGGGCGGAGCCGTGACGTAACGATGCTCCGGCCCCTGTATTGCCCGTCATTACGTGCAGAGCGATCTCACTCTGTGCAGTAATGATGGCGGGGTGCCGCAGGAGCGATCCCCGGGGTCCCCAGCAGCGGGACCGCAGCGATCTGACATCTTATCCCCTAGGGGCGGAGTACTCCTTTAATTACAATTACCGGAGGCATTATAGTTGGTGCTGCCCATGGCAATGGTATAAATACTTCCCCTAATGGGAAAAAATATACAATGTATTCAGAAGGTTTTCAGACCCTTTTTTTTTTTAATAAAATTTTGATATGTTGCTTAAAGGGGTACTCCGGTGAAAAACTATTTAATTTTTTTTTTTTTTTTTTTTTTTAAATCAACTGGTGCCAGAAAGTTAAACAGATTTGTAAATTACTTCTATTAAAAAAATCTTAATCCTTCCTGTACTTATTAGCTGCTGAATACTACAGTGGAAATTCTTTTCCGTTTGAAACACAGAGCTCTCTGCTGACACCTCTGTCCATTTTAGGAACTGTCCAGAGCAGCATATGTTTTCTATGGGGATTTTCTCCTACTCTGGACAGTTCCTAAAATGGACAGCAGAGGTCAGCAGAGAGCACTGTGCTCGTGATGTCAGCAGAGAGTTCTGTGTTTCAAAAAGAAAAGAATTTCCTCTATAGTATTCAGCAGCTAATAAGTACAGGAAGGATTGAGTTTTTTTTTTTAATAGAAGTCATTTACAAAACAATTTCTGGCACCAGTTGATTTAAAAAATAAATAAAAATAAGTTTTCCACCGGTGTACCCCTTTAATCTAACCCCCTCTATCATTCTGCACTCAAAAACCCATAATGACCAAGTGAAAACAGAATTTTAGAAATTCTTGCAAAAATGAAATATTTGCTTGGACATAAGTATTCAGACCCTTTGCTATAACACTTTGCTGTAACAAATTACTCCTGATCATCTATGACAGTGGTCTTCAACCTGCGGACCTCCAGATGTTGCAAAACTACAACTCCCAGCATGCCCGGACAGCCGTTGGCTGTCCGGGCATGCTGGGAGTTGTAGTTTTGCAACATCTGGAGGTCCGCAGGTTGAAGACCACTGATCTCTGAGATGTTTCTCCCCCCATGATTGAGTCACTTGCGATAAATTCAGCTGATTGGACAGAATTTGGGAAGACACAGCCCTGTCTATATAAGGTCTCACAGCTCACAATGTATATCAGAGCAAAAGACCAAGTCATGAGAGGGAAAAGAACTGCCTGTAGAGCTTAGACACAGCCCTGTCTATATAAGGTCTCACAGCTTACAATGTATATCACAGCAAAAGACCAAGTCATGAGGCGGGAAAGAACTGCCTGTAGAGCTCAGACAGGATTTAGGAAGACACAGCCCTGTCTATATAAGGTCTCACAGCTCACAATGTATATCAGAGCAAAAGACCAAGTCATGAGAGGGAAAAGAACTGCCTGTAGAGCTTAGACACAGCCCTGTCTATATAAGGTCTCACAGCTTACAATGTATATCACAGCAAAAGACCAAGTCATGAGGCGGGAAAGAACTGCCTGTAGAGCTCAGACAGGATTTAGGAAGACACAGCCCTGTCTATATAAGGTCTCACAGCTAACAATGTATATCAGAGCAAAAGACCAAGTCATGAGGAGGAAAGAACTGCCTGTAGAGCTTAGACACAGCCCTGTCTATATAAGGTCTCACAGCTCACAATGTATATCAGAGCAAACACCAAACCATGAGGCGGAAAGAACTGCCTGTAGAGCTTAGACACAGCCCTGTTTATATAAGGTCTCACAGCTCACAATGTATATCAGAGCAAAAGACCAAGTCATGAGGCAGGAAAGAACTGCCTGTAGAGCTCAGACACAGCCCTGTCTATATAAGGTCTCACAGCTAACAATGTATATCAGAGCAAACACCAAACCATGAGGCGGGAAAGAACTGCCTGTAGAGCTAAGACAGGATTTAGGAAGACACAGCCCTGTCTATATAAGGTCTCACAGCTGACAATGTATATCAGAGTAAACACCAAGACATGAAGGGGGAAAGAACTGCCTGTAGAGCTCAGAGACAGGATTTAGGAAGACACAGCCCTGTCTATATAAGGTCTCACAGCTAACAATGTATATCAGAGAAAACACCAAGACATGAGGGTGAAAGAAATGCCTGTAGAGCTCAGACAGGATTTAGGAAGACACAGCCCTGTCTATATAAGGTCTCACAGCTAACAATGTATATCAGAGAAAACACCAAGACATGAGGGGTGAAAGAACTGCCTGTAGAGCTCAGAGACAGGATTTAGGAAGACACAGCCCTGTCTATATAAGGTCTCACAGCTAACAATGTATATCAGAGAAAACACCAAGACATGAGGGGGAAATAACTGCCTGTAGAGCTCAGAGACAGGATTTAGGAAGACACAGCCCTGTCTATATAAGGTCTCACAGCTAACAATGTATATCACAGCAAAAGACCAAGTCATGAGGGGTGAAAGGACTGCCTGTAGAGCTCAGACAGGATTTAGGAAGACACAGCCCTGTCTATATAAGGTCTCACAGCTAACAATGTATATCAGAGCAAACACCAAGCCATGAGGGGGAAAGAACTGCCTGTAGAGCTCAGACAGGATTTAGGAAGACACAGCCCTGTTTATATAAGGTCTCACAGCTGACAATGTATATCAGAGAAAACACCAAACCATGAGGGGAAGAAAGAACTGCCTGTAGAGCTCAGAGACAGGATTTAGGAAGACACAGCCCTGTCTATATAAGGTCTCACAGCTAACAATGTATATCAGAGAAAACACCAAACCATGAGGAGGAAAGAACTGCCTGTAGAGCTCAGAGACAGGATTTAGGAAGACACAGCCCTGTCTATATAAGGTCTCACAGCTGACAATGTATATCAGAGCAAACACCAAAACATGAAGGAGAAATAATATCAATACCATCCCTACAGTGAAGCATGGTGGGGGCAGCATCATGCTGTGAGGACAAGGAGGCTTGTCAGGATTAAAAGAAAGCTGAATGAAGCAAAGTACAGAAATATTTGATTTTCACATTTGTGAGAGTTTTCGGTTTCTCCAGATAATAAGATGCGACCGTTTGGATATTATTTTCATAGATAAACACTTTGAAGAGAGAAAACAGTTTCAGTTCCCGTTTCCTTTCTCGCTTTTCTCTTTTATTGGTGACATTGTTTGCTCACTGACACTCTATAAAGATGGCGGCTGGGACAGAACATAACGTCCATCCACCCCATCACAATGGGAACGTTCCGAGCTTTCTGGATTGTTGCAGGAAATGTAGCCGCCTGCTCCCAGTTCAGGAATTATAGTCACGTGACTTCATAGGAAACACATTTGTTGGGTTCTTCTCGCCCATAAACAAGCACGGTTAGGGTAACCTCACCCCCCTGTATGGTACAGTGACCCCCACCTGCTGCAGGAAATGTAACTAACACAGTAATAAGGAGCTGGAAAGGGCTCAACCTCCTGTAAGGAACCTAAGGAACCACTCCTAAGGCCACGAATCACGAGCATTTACCGTCATTTCTTTATTCTTACACAGATGCAGCAGAGATGAGTTTCTCATATTAGATAGTTCTGCTATATTGTACCCTCTTACACCCCAAAATCAGAAATAGCCCCCCCAAACACATGACATGCTACAGTGGTCTCAAAACTGTGGCCCTCCAGATGTTTCAGTGGGTGTTGTAGTTTTGTGACATCTGGAGGTCAACAGTTTGGAGATAACTACTATAATACTGCTCCTATATACAAGAATATAACTACTATAATACTGCCCCTATATACAAGAATATAACTACTATAACACTGCTCCTATGTACAAGAATATAACTACTATAATACTGCTCCTATATACAAGAATATAACTACTATAATACTGCTCCTATATACAAGAATATAACTACTATAATACTGCTCCTATATACAAGAATATAACTACTATAATACTGCCTCCTATATACAAGAATATAACTACTATAATACTGCCCCTATATACAAGAATATAACTACTATAATACTGCTCCTATATATACAAGAATTTAACTACTATAATACTGCCTCCTATATACAAGAATATAACTACTATAATACTGCTCCTACATACAAGAATATAACTACTATAATACTGCTCCTATATACAAGAATACAACTACTATAATACTGTTCCTATATACAAGAATATATCTACTATAATACTGCTCCTATATACAAGAATATAACTACTATAATACTGCTCCTATATACAAGAATACAACTACTATAATACTGCTCCTATATACAAGAATATAACTACTATAATACTGCTCCTATATACAAGAATATAACTACTATAATACTGCTCCTATATACAAGAATATAACTACTATAATACTGCTCCTATATACAAGAATATAACTACTATAATACTGCTCCTATTTACAAGAATATAACTACTATAATACTGCTCCTATTTACAAGAATATAACTACTATAATACTGCTCCTATATACAAGAATATAACTACTATAATACTATCTCCTATATACAAGAATATAACTACTATAATACTGCTGCTATATACAATAATATAACTACTATAATACTGCTCCTATATACAAGAATATAACTACTATAATACTGCTCCTATATACAAGAATATAACTACTATAATACTGCTCCTATATACAGGAATATATCTACTATAATACTGCTCCTATATACAAGAATATAACTACTATAATACTGCTATTATATACAAGAATACAACTACTATAATACTGCTCCTATATACAAGAATATAACTACTATAATACTGCTCCTATATACAAGAATATAACTACTATAATACTGCTCATATATACAAGAATATAACTACTATAATACTGCTCCTATATACAAGAATATAACTACTATAATACTGCTCCTATTTACAAGAATATAACTACTATAATACTGCTCCTATTTACAAGAATATAACTACTATAATACTGCTCCTATATACAAGAATATAACTACTATAATACTGCTCCTATATACAAGAATATAACTACTATAATACTGCTCCTATATACAAGAATATAACTACTATAATACTGCTCCTATATACAAGAATATAACTACTATAATACTGCTCCTATATACAAGAATATAACTACTATAATACTGCTCCTATATACAAGAATATAACCACTATAATACTATCTCCTATATACAAGAATATAACTACTATAATACTGCCTCCTATATACAAGAATATAACTACTATAATACTGCTCCTATATACAAGAATATAACTACTATAATACTGTTCCTATATACAGGAATATAACTACTATAATACTGCTCCTATATACAGGAATATAACTACTATAATACTGCTCCTATATACAGGAATATAACTACTATAATACTGCCCGCTATGTACAAGAATATTTTGACTACTTCTGCTCAATCCAACTGGTACATGGATGACGTAGCTTATCACAGATTTCTCAAAACAAATTTGCCTTTGGCGACATTTTCTTATAGTCTACTGGGAAAGGCACATAGAAGGGTATAGAGAGACACCCGGATGTCGGGACTTGGGGGGGGGGGTCACTAGTTTTCTTGTTCTTTTTTTTTTTTTTTTAAATATAAAAAAAGAAAAATAAGCCTTGAAAATCCAAAAAGAGAAGAAATATCATGAATAATAAATTGCGTTGTCCATTACCGTCCATTATTTCGTCCCGGGTTACTGGAATAGTGAATGGACTGGAGTCAAGAAGACAACAACATTGTGGAGGGGGAAGAAAAACATAAATGTAAAAAAAAATATAAAAAATAAAAATGCAACGACAAAGCGGTTAAACCATACGAATTGTGGCGCCATCTTTGGCCACAGGGTCAGCAAAGTTGCTGTAAAGTAAAATACAAGCTAGTGTTCTCTGTTATCAGCCATTTCAGGCTGGGGGGAGAATTCTTTAACTTTTTTCAATGGGTCATGCGATAAAAACTCTATATTCGTCCTTCCTGTTGCAAAACTACAACTCCCAGCATGCCCGGACAGCCAACGGCTGTCCGGGCATGCTGGGAGTTGTAGTTTTGCAACAGCTGGAGGCCCGCTGGTTGGGAAATTCTGTTATAAAGGGTGTGGTATTACAACTCGGCTCCATTCAGTTCAATAGAACTGAGCTGCAATACCACGCGCAACCTGAGGACATGAGTGGCGCTGTTTCTGGAAGAAATCCTTGATATCTTCTTTATAAGGGAAAATAATACAAGGATGAGTCTGACCAATGCGCAAAAAGTACAATGTTTTACCGTCAGTCCGTGCTGGGAATTGTAGTGCTATGACAGTGTACGACTAGCCACAGCCTGGGATTTGTAGTGTCACAGCTATACCTGTCGTATCAGGACTAAATCAATCCTGCTGCAGCGACTTCATCGCTTTCACCGTTTTGTTGCAACCGAATGGCGTGAATGGCCGCCATATAAATTTCGCACCTGATAGGGAGTAGCATATAGCGTATGGTTATTTAGAATGGCGCAGTGCTTATGTTACTTTTATTGCTTTTTACATTATTCGCCACCTATGGGGGAACGGAATAGAAAAGCGATAGATGAAACGCGTCGGGGACGTGAGCGGGGACTATAATGCCAGATCGGCTGCCAGCTGTATTCAACCAGTCAGTAGGAATTTTTACGCTCTTTGTGCCCCATTTCATGCCAGCACGTGGCCCTGAATACAAATTTACCATAATTTCATCAAGTATTGCGAGATACGTCTCCCACGACGATGTCTTACAGCCTGTGTGTGTGTATATATATATATATATATATGTATATATATATATATATGTATATATCACTCTCCCTGACAGCCTGCGCCGTAAATACCCAGACAATAGAGCGGTGGGGAAACAATAGATTACACAGCTGTAGTGGGAAACATGGAGGAGAGGGAGGGGGAGGGGCGAAGGCAACAAATATTGTCTTTTCCCCTTTTACTGGAAATAAATTTGTCGCCGGACCGCCGCGTGGATGATTGTTACGTCTCGGACAATGCAACATTTTTCCTTAGTGACAACATAGAACAGGAAGGAATGTGACTAACCAGCCCGGTGCCTTATCACTTAAGGGCTCATTTGGTAAAAACGGGGGAAAAAAAATATTTAAAGTAAATAAATAAAGCGTCGCGCAATCAGCTCCCAGGTGGTAGTTTTCCAGTAAATTGGTCTATATGGCACCAATTCTGAATTATTACCAAATATGACATTTAAATATGTTTTTTGGACAATGAGAGAGCACACGGAGAAAAGATGGCGATCGGTGGCAGATAGCGAACACACGGGCGCCGGACATTTACTGTCACGGAGGGTTGGCAGCAACGCAAGTAACTGACCGCCCATGTCTCATGTACTGGCATTGGAGTGACCATCCTCGTCTGCGAAATAGGCAAAGCAATGGCGACAACAACAATTACCATGTGCTGAACGTAACTAGGAAACACAAATGACCGGTTAGCATACGGCACCCCGTACAGTGACGGTTACGCCAGAAAGTGTTTCCTGATTAAATCACCTTCCTGCTTCACATCGTGTCCTCACCCACTTCTCTTTTTCTTTCTTACATTAAAATCTTAGCAGACATAAAATGGAGCAGTCACCCATAGCAACTAATCAGGATGAGGGGTCACCCATAGCAACTAATCAGGATGAGGGGTCACCCATAGGAACTAATCAGGATGAGGGGTCACCCATAGGAACTAATCAGGATGAGGGGTCACCCATAGCAACTAATCAGGATGAGGGGTCACCCATAGCAACTAATCAGGGTGAGGGGTCACCCATAGCAACTAATCAGGACGAGGGGGTCACCCATAGCAACTAATCAGGATGAGGGGTCACCCATAGCAACTAATCAGGATGAGGAGTCACCCATAGCGACTAATCAGGATGAGGGGTCACCCATAGCAACTAATCAGGATGAGGGGTCACCCATAGGGACTAATCAGGATGAGGAGTCACCCATAACAACTAATCAGGATGAGGGGTCACCCATAGCAACTAATCAGGATGAGGGGTCACCCATAGCAACTAATCAGGATGAGGGGTCACCCATAACAACTAATCAGGATGAGGGGTCACCCATAGCAACTAAACAGGATGGGCGGTCGCCCATAGCAACTAATCAGGATGAGGGGTCACCCATAGCAACTAATCAGGATGAGGGGTCACCCACAGCAACTAATCAGGATGAGGGGTCACCCATAGCAACTAATCAGGATGAGGGGTCACCCATAGCAACTAATCAGGATGAGGAGTCACCCATAGCAACTAATCAGGATGAGGGGTCACCCATAGCAACTAATCAGGATGAAGGGTCACCCATAACAACTAATCAGGATGAGGGGTCACCCATAGCAACTAAACAGGATGGGCGGTCGCCCATAGCAACTAATCAGGATGAGGGGTCACCCATAGCAACTAATCAGGATGAGGGGTCACCCACAGCAACTAATCAGGATGAGGGGTCACCCATAGCAACTAATCAGGATGAGGGGTCATCCACAGCAACTAATCAGGATGAGGGGTCACCCATAGCAACTAATCAGGATGAGGAGTCACCCATAGCAACTAATCAGGATGAGGGGTCACCCATAGCAACTAATCAGGATGAGGAGTCACCCATAGCAACTAATCAGGATGAGGGGTCACCCATAGCAACTAATCAGGATGAAGGGTCACCCATAACAACTAATCAGGATGAGGAGTCACCCATAGCAACTAATCAGGATGAGGGGTCACCCATAACAACTAATCAGGATGAGGGGTCACCCATAGCAACTAATCAGGATGAAGGGTCACCCATAACAACTAATCAGGATGAGGGGTCACCCATAGCAACTAAACAGGATGAGCTGTCTATAGTAGTCAATCATAACAACTAATTAAAATAAGCTGTTGCCCATAGCAACTAATCAGGATAAGCAGTCGCCCATAGCAACCAATATTGATCAACATTCGCATAAAATAGCCAATCGGGATGAGTTGTCACCCATAGCAACTAATCAAGATAAGCTGTCAATCAAATATGTGACCTTATGGGTTGCTATGGGCAACACCTTAACTGTTTAATCCTCATGTAAATAAACGATTGGTCACCGACTTAGAATCTCTCAATTCATTATTTGTTTTTTTAAATAAAGTTTATTGAAATGACCCCTGCATCTTCACCTGATGGGCCCCATGTATTACAGACTTGTCAGGGCCTTTTGGGCCATAGCAACCAATCAGAGTTCAGCTTCCACGTTCTAACCTGCGCCGGTACAAAAATGAGCTTCATTCTGTTAGGCCACTTCTTCCACGAGGACAAACAGCGCTCATTTCAATAAACTTTATTTATAAAAACGAAAATGGTAAAATCTCCTGAAATGAGTGAAATAGAACTGTCAGATGCAGCGTCCCACGTATTGGCAGTCGGCGTGTGGCATTCTCTCCAGATTGTATCATTTTGCACCTCCTGTCGCTCCTAGAATTGGCGCCAATCTGTGAATATCCTTGTTTGTCAGGATTCGGTGGAGGATTTTCAGTAAATATTATTTTCAGGGATCTGCAGCCCATAACAGAAACCTACAAAACCAGATCTGCCGCGTCTTATGAGTGATGATGGAGGCCGGAAGTCACCGTCGTAACACATAATATGGCTGTAAACATCCGTCCTTAAGGGGTCTTCTAGCCCAAGAGTCCACAATTGCCCCCACTAGCCCTGGTAAATAGTCTTAACAGCCCTAATGCCGTAGCATGGTGTCTCCACCGGAGCTTGGGAAGATCTAGTCTACTCTACATTGGGGTCCCGGGTTTCCTTTAGGGTCTCTGATGGGCCGATTGGCTCCATTTACCCCATTAGTCTGACCAGTCCTGAAGGCCTAGTCTGAACCTGCCATGGTGCCTCCATTATAGTTTGGGAAGATCCAGTCTTCTCTACTGGGTTTCCTCCAGGGTCTATGGTGGACCAATGTGGTTGGCCACTGTGTATATAGAGATGAGGAATTGTCAGTCCCAATGTAAGCAAGGACTGATGTAAGTCCCTGTAAACTTACAACATGGAACAAGCATAATGGACCTGATAGAGATAGAAATACCATAATGGGGACTTACAACGAGAATCACAGGAGGCCCAAAAGAATATCAGGGGAAAACTGTGCTTGTCTTGTAATGGTCTACTGACTACTGCAGTGTTTCCCAACCAGGGCGCCTCCAGCTGTTGCAAAACTACAACTCCCAGCATGCCCGGACAGCCGTTGGCTGTCCGGGCATGCTGGGAGTTGTAGTTTTGCAACAGCTGGAGGCGCCCTGGTTGGAAAATCCTGGACTACTGACTACCATAGATATGGGATGGTTGTGGGTCTCAGCCTCCGCTCCCTCACAAGATACCCGGTTACCTTTGCTGAATATTATTTCAGTAGAGGATAAGCCGCTGCCAGACACTTCACTACACTTATACTAAGGGAACAGTACATTTTAGTAGGGTAAAGTCCAACCAGCATTTGTGAAAGGTCATGGGATGGATTGTAAGAATGTAGGATTGAAAGAGTGTAGGATTGTAGATTGTAGGATTGTAGATTGTAAAATTGTAGATTGTAGGATTGTAGATTGTGGGATTGTGGATTGTAGGATTGTAGATTGTAGATTGTAAGAGTGTAGGATTGAAGATTGTAGGATTGTAGATTGTAAAATTGTAGGATTGTAGATTGTAGGATTGTAGATTGTAGGATGTAGATTGTAGGATTGTAGATTGTAGGATGTAGATTGTAGGATTGTAGGATGAAGATTGTAGGATGTAAATTGTAGGATTGTAGGATGTAGATTGTAGGACTGCAGATTGTAGGATTGCAGATTGTAGGATTGTAGATTGTAGGATTGTAGAATGTAGATTGTAGGATTGTAGGATGTAGATTGTAGGATGTAGATTGTAGATTGTAGGATTGTAGATTGTAGGATGTAGATTGTAGGATTGTAGATTTTAGGATGTAGATTGTAGGATGGAGATTGTAAGATTGTAGATTGTAGGATGGAGATTGTAAGATTGTAGGATGGAGATTGTAAAATTGTAGATTGTAGGATGTAGATTGTAGATTGTAGGATTGTAGATTGTATGATGTAGATTGTAGGATGTAGATTGTAGGATGTAGATTGTAGGATTGCAGATTGTAGATTGTAGGATTGTAGATTGTAGGATGTAGAATGTAGGATGTAGATTGTAGGATGTAGATTGTAGGCTGTAGATTGTAGGATTGTAGATTGTAGGATGTAGATTGTAGGATTGTAGATTGTAGAATGGAGATTGTAAAATTGTAGATTGTAGGATGAGATTGTAAGATTGTAGGATTGTAGATTGTAGGATTGTAGATAGTAGGATTGTAGATTTTAAGATTGTAGATTGTAGGATTGTAGATTGTAGGATTGTAGATTGTAAGATTGTAGATTGTAAGATTGTAGATTGTAGAATGGAGATTGTAGGATTGTAGATTGTAGGATGGAGATTGTAAACTCTGCAGACCAGTGAAGATCCACAGATACATCAATAACCACATGAAATAACAAACTTAACTGGATCATTGACCGATTCTTCCGATCTTTCACCACCATCCGTGTCCAGCGCCATTCCAAACCTTCCATGACGTACCATACGACATTATGAACCAAATTCCAGAATTAACCCTTGATACCCTGTTACAATTCCAGGTGGATGAGGAGGTATCTCTGGGGGGGGGGGGGGTCATATGGTCCATAAAATTCTCCGAACCTATCCAGTATCTGCCATCACCAAACCAGCACCGTCCATACGGTAAGACTCCATGGGGATATGTACAATATGGGGGCACACACCTCCTTCCCACCCTCCTTCTACACCAGTGCTTGCCAACCAGCATGCCTCCAGCTGTTGCAAAACTACAACTCCCAGCATGCCCGGACAGCCGAAGGCTGTCCGGGCATGCTGGGAGTTGTAGTTTTGCAACAGCTGGAGGCACCCTGGTTGGGAAAGACTGTTGTACACCATAAGGATGGCTGCGGCTCCTCGCCCCCTATGGGCTCTGCAGGCTTTGTCAGTGCATTTTGGAGGCCACATTCTGTAAAGGTTATCTGAAAGGCAGATTAGATGCACAGAGCTCTGTCACTGCCCCCCTGCCCCCCATCCACAGCTCCCTGTCCTCAATCCCATATAATACCCCCCCCCCATAGGGAGAAATCCTATCAGTCCTGGATGTATAGGACACCATATGTCAGTCACCTGCACTGGGGTGATGCTGGGGGGGGGGGAGGCATTACAGGCTTGTTCAGGATGTCCGCCAGGATCCTCTCCTAATCCGATTGCAGTAAAATGGGAAGTATCCAGAGAAGCCTTGTATGTGTATGGGCTGCCATGTCAGGATAGCCTCTAGGTGATGGTACATCCATGATGGGTGGTCCTACAAGGCTGAAAATGTCATTGTACAAAGGAGACCTCATCCCTGATGTAAGACAGAGGCAATAGAGAGTCACAGCCCCCCCATAAGGTGCAGACCCTTCACCCCCTACACCCAGAGACCCCCAAGATGCACCTACCATCTGCAGTGCTGCTCCTCCTGTCTGCAGTGGGCTCTGCAGTGCTGCTCCTGCTCCTCTCAATCACTTAGCACAAGCCCAGTGGGTTGCAGTAGCTCAGGGTCCTCCCTCTGTACAGGCAGAGCTGTCAGTCCTCCCCAGGCCACCCCCTTCTCATTCATCTTCTACCTATAGCCTACACAGCAGGGTTTACCAGCCAGGGGGCCTCCAGCTGTTGCAAAACTACAACTCCCAGCATGCCCGGACAGCCTTCGGCTGTCCGGGCATGCTGGGAGTTGTAGTTTTGCAACAGCTGGAGGCACCCTGGTTGGGAAACACTACCCCACTCTATATTAAAGCTCTGCTGCGGCTGCACACACTGGGGCTTTATATAGAGGCACCCCCCCCCCCCCTCCCAGAACAAGTACCCTGCTGTGTGACATGACTCTACTATACAGGTACAGATGGAGCAGAGCTGGATGGTTTTACCTGCAGAAAGCACAAAACATGGACCAAATGACAAACTGAGCTCTGCTACATCTACATACAAAGATAGATAGATAGATATGAGATAGATAGATAGATATGAGATAGATAGATATGAGACAGATAGATAGATAGATAGATAGATATATAGATAGATATGAGATAGATAGATAGATATGAGATAGATAGATATGAGATAGATAGATATGAGATAGATATGAGATAGATAGATAGATATGAGATAGATAGATAGATAGATATGAGATAGATAGATAGATAGATAGATATGAGATAGATAGATATGAGATAGATAGATATGAGATAGATAGATAGATAGATAGATAGATAGATATGAGATAGATAGATAGATAGATAGATATGAGATAGATAGATAGATATGAGATAGATAGATAGATAGATAGATAGATATGAGATAGATAGATATGAGATAGATAGATATGAGATAGATAGATATGAGATAGATAGATAGAGAGATAGATATGAGATAGATAGATAGATATGAGATAGATAGATAGATAGATAGATATGAGATAGATAGATATGAGATATATAGATAGATAGATAGATAGATATGAGATAGATAGATAGATAGATATATGAGATAGATAGATAGATAGATAGATATGAGATAGATAGATATGAGATAGATAGATAGATATGAGATATATAGATAGATAGATAGATAGATATGGAGATAGATAGATAGATAGATATATGAGATAGATAGATAGATAGATATGAGATATATAGATAGATAGATAGATATGAGATATATAGATAGATAGATATGAGATAGATAGATATGAGATAGATAGATATGAGATAGATAGATATGACATAGATAGATATGAGATAGATAGATAAATAGGTATGAGATAGATAGATATGAGATAGATAGATAGATAGATATGAGATAGATATGAGATAGATAGATATGAGATAGATAGATAGATATATGAGATAGATAGATAGATAGATAGATATGAGATAGATAGATAGATAGATATGAGATAGAATAAATATATGTGTGATAGATCAGATGGTTCCCTATAGGTTTAGCAGTGTATACAGCCGCGCTCCTACATCTGGAAGATACATAGACAATAGTCAGAGCATCAATATTTCCTGTTAATCTATGAGGGAACTATTGCTCATGTGTGAACAGAAGGGGAAGATTTTGAAATTTTAGTTGCAATATATTTTCTAGAACATGTTTTTGACTATACAGAACATACAAGTGTATCCAAAATCATACGACACTTGGGGTACAGGATGATAACACTTGGGGTACAGGATGATAACACTTGGGGTACAGGATGATAACACTTGGGGTACAGGATGATAACACTTGGGGTACAGGAGGATAACACTTGGGGTACAGGATGATAACACTTGGGGTACAGGATGATGACACTTGGGGTACAGGATAATAACACTTGGAGTACAGGATGATAACACTTGGGGTACAGGATGATGACACTTGGAGTACAGGATAATAACACTTGGGGTACAGGATAATAACACTTGGGGTACAGGATGATAACACTTGGGGTACAGGATGATGACACTTGGGTACAGGATGATAACACTTGGGTACAGGATGATAACACTTGGGGTACAGGATAATAACACTTGGGGTACAGGATGATGACACTTGGGGTACAGGATAATAACACTTGGGGTACAGGATGATAACACTTGGGGTACAGGATGATAACACTTGGGTACAGGATGATAACACTTGGGGTACAGGATAACAACACTTGGGGTACAGGATGATAACACTTGGGGTACCGGATGATGACACTTGGGGTACAGGATGATAACACTTGGGGTACAGGATAATAACACTTGGGGTACAGGATGATAACACTTGGGGTACAGGATAATAACACTTGGGGTACAGGATAATAACACTTGGGGTACAGGATGATAACACTTGGGGTACAGGATGATGACACTTGGGGTACAGGATGATAACACTTGGGGTACAGGATAATAACACTTGGGGTACAGGATAATGACACTTGGGGTACAGGATAATAACACTTGGGGTACAGGGTGATAACACTTGGGGTACAGGATGATAAACACTTGGGGTACAGGATAATAACACTTGGGGTACAGGATGATAACACTTGGGGTACAGGAGGATAACACTTGGGGTACAGGATGATAACACTTGGGGTACAGGATGATGACACTTGGGGTACAGGATAATAACACTTGGAGTACAGGATGATAACACTTGGGGTACAGGATGATGACACTTGGAGTACAGGATAATAACACTTGGGGTACAGGATGATAACACTTGGGGTACAGGATGATAACACTTGGGGTACAGGATGATGACACTTGGAGTACAGGATGATAACACTTGGGGTACAGGATGATAACACTTGGGGTACAGGATGATAACACTTGGGGTACAGGATAATAACACTTGGGGTACAGGATGATGACACTTGGGGTACAGGATAATAACACTTGGGGTACAGGATGATAACACTTGGGGTACAGGGTGATAACACTTGGGGTACAGGATGATAACACTTGGGGTACAGGATAACACTTGGGGTACAGGATGATAACACTTGGGTACAGGATGATAACACTTGGGGTACAGGATGATGACACTTGGGTACAGGATGATAACACTTGGGGTACAGGATAATAACACTTGGGGTACAGGATAATAACACTTGGGGTACAGGATGATAACACTTGGGGTACAGGATGATGACACTTGGGGTACAGGATGATAACACTTGGGGTACAGGATAATAACACTTGGGGTACAGGATAATGACACTTGGGGTACAGGATAATAACACTTGGGGTACAGGGTGATAACACTTGGGGTACAGGATAATAACACTTGGGGTACAGGATGATAACACTTGGGTACAGGAGGATAACACTTGGGGTACAGGATGATAACACTTGGGGTACAGGATGATAACACTTGGGGTACAGGATGATAACACTTGGGGTACAGGATGATGACACTTGGAGTACAGGATAATAACACTTGGGGTACAGGATGATAACACTTGGGGTACAGGATGATAACACTTGGGGTACAGGATGATGACACTTGGAGTACAGGATGATAACACTTGGGGTACAGGATGATAACACTTGGGGTACAGGATGATAACACTTGGGGTACAGGATAATAACACTTGGGGTACAGGATCATGACACTTGGGGTACAGGATAATAACACTTGGAGTACAGGATAATAACACTTGGGGTACAGGATGATAACACTTGGGGTACAGGATGATAACACTTGGGGTACAGGATAATAACACTTGGGGTACAGGATAATAACACTTGGGGTACAGGATGATAACACATTTCGGGTACAGGATGATAACACTTGGGGTACAGGATAATAACACTTGGTTACAGGGTGATAACACTTGGGGTACAGGATGATAACACTTGGGGTACAGGATAATAACACTTGGGGTACAGGATGATAACACTTGGGGTACAGGATAATAACACTTGGGGTACAGGATGTTAACACTTGGGGTACAGGATGATGACACTTGGGGTACAGGATGATAACACTTGGGGTACAGGATGATAACACTTGGGGTACAGGATGATAACACTTGGGGTACAGGATGATAACACTTGGGGTACAGGATGATAACACTTGGGGTACAGGATAATAACACTTGGGGTACAGGATGATGACACTTGGGGTACAGGATAATAACACTTGGGGTACAGGATGATAACACTTGGGGTACAGGGTGATAACACTTGGGGTACAGGATGATAACACTTGGGGTACAGGATAACACTTGGGGTACAGGATGATAACACTTGGGGTACAGGATGATAACACTTGGGGTACAGGATGATGACACTTGGGGTACAGGATGATAACACTTGGGGTACAGGATAATAACACTTGGGGTACAGGATAATAACACTTGGGGTACAGGATGATAACACTTGGGGTACAGGATGATGACACTTGGGGTACAGGATGATAACACTTGGGGTACAGGATAATAACACTTGGGGTACAGGATAATGACACTTGGGGTACAGGATAATAACACTTGGGGTACAGGGTGATAACACTTGGGGTACAGGATGATAACACTTGGGGTACAGGATAATAACACTTGGGGTACAGGATGATAACACTTGGGGTACAGGAGGATAACACTTGGGGTACAGGATGATAACACTTGGGGTACAGGATGATAACACTTGGGGTACAGGATGATGACACTTGGGGTACAGGATGATGACACTTGGAGTACAGGATAATAACACTTGGGGTACAGGATGATAACACTTGGGGTACAGGATGATAACACTTGGGGTACAGGATGATGACACTTGGAGTACAGGATGATAACACTTGGGGTACAGGATGATAACACTTGGGGTACAGGATGATAACACTTGGGGTACAGGATAATAACACTTGGGGTACAGGATCATGACACTTGGGGTACAGGATAATAACACTTGGAGTACAGGATAATAACACTTGGGGTACAGGATGATAACACTTGGGGTACAGGATGATAACACTTGGGGTACAGGATGATAACACTTGGGGTACAGGATAACACTTGGGGTACAGGATGATAACACATTTCGGGTACAGGATGATAACACTTGGGGTACAGGATAATAACACTTGGGTTACAGGGTGATAACACTTGGGGTACAGGATGATAACACTTGGGGTACAGGATAATAACACTTGGGGTACAGGATGATAACACTTGGGGTACAGGATAATAACACTTGGGGTACAGGATGTTAACACTTGGGGTACAGGATGATAACACTTGGGGTACAGGATGATAACACTTGGGGTACAGGATGATAACACTTGGGGTACAGGATGATAACACTTGGGGTACAGGATGATAACACTTGGGGTACAGGATGATAACACTTGGGGTACAGGATGATAACACTTGGGGTACAGGATGATAACACTTGGGGTACAGGATGATGACACTCGGGGTACAGGATGATAACACTTGGGGTACAGGATGATAACATTTGGGGTACAGGATGATAACACTCGGGGTACAGGATAATAACACTTGGGGTACAGGATGATAACACTTACCGAACGCTTTTACTCTCACAAGTCTTGACTATATATATAATAGAGGAAACTGATCTGTTTTGTGTTTATTGTGGTTGGAAAATGCTGAACCTGTGAGCAGTCACATGTATATTTATGTAGAAGGGGTGACCTATATATATGTAGGGGGGTGACATTTATGTATGTAGGGGGTGACATGTATATATGTAGGGGGTGACATGTATATATGTAGGGGGTGACATGTATATATGTAGGGGGTGACATGTATATATGTAGGGGGTGACATGTATATATGTAGGGGGTGACATGTATATATGTAGGGGGTGACATGTATGTATGTAGGGGGTGACATGTATGTATATGTAGGGGGTGACATGTATATATGTAGGGGGTGACATGTATGTATGTAGGGGGTGACATGTATGTATATGTAGGGGGTGACATGTATATATATAGGGGGGTGGCATGTATGTATGTATGTAGGGGGTGACATGTATGTATGTAGGGGGTGACATATATATGTAGGGGGTGACATGTATGTATATGTAGGGGGTGACATGTATGTATTTAGGGGGTGACATGTATATATGTAGGGGGTGACATGTATGTATATGTAGGGGGTGACATGTATGTATATGTAGGGGGTGACATGTATGTATATGTAGGGGGTGACATGTATATATGTAGGGGGTGACATGTATGTATGTAGGGGGTGACATGTATGTATATGTAGGGGGTGACATGTATATATATAGGGGGGTGGCATGTATGTATGTAGGGGGTGACATGTATGTATGTAGGGGGTGACATATATATGTAGGGGGTGACATGTATGTATGTAGGGGGTGACATATATATGTAGGGGGTGACATGTATGTATATGTAGGGGGTGACATGTATGTATTTAGGGGGTGACATGTATATATGTAGGGGGTGACATGTATGTATGTAGGGGGTGACATGTATGTAAATGTAGGGGGTGACATGTATATATGTAGGGGGTGACATGTATGTATGTAGGGGGTGACATGTATGTATATGTAGGGGGTGACATGTATATATGTAGGGGGTGACATGTATGTATGTAGGGGGTGACATGTATGTATATGTAGGGGGTGACATGTATGTATGTAGGGGGTGACATGTATGTATATGTAGGGGGTGACATGTATATATGTAGGGGGTGACATGTATATATGTAGGGGGTGACATGTATATATGTAGGGGGTGACATGTATATATGTAGGGGGTGACATGTATGTATATGTAGGGGGTGACATGTATATATGTAGGGGGTGACATGTATGTATATGTAGGGGGTGACATGTATATATGTAGGGGGTGACATGTATGTATATGAAGGGGGTGACATGTATATATGTAGGGGGTGACATGTATGTATATGTAGGGGTTGACGTATATATGTAGGGGGTGACATGTATGTATATGTAGGGGGTGACATGTATGTATATGTAGGGGGTGACATGTATGTATATGTAGGGGGTGACATGTATATATGTAGGGGGTGACATGTATATATATAGGGGGTGACATGTATATATCTAGGGGGTGACATGTATATATGTAGGGGGTGACATGTATGTATATGTAGGGGGTGACGTATGTATGTAGGGGGTGACATGTTTATATGTAGGGGGTGACATGTATATATGTAGGGGGTGACATGTATATATGTAGGGGGTGACATGTATGTATATGTAGGGGGTGACATGTATATATGTAAGGGGTGACATGTATGTATATGTAGGGGGTGACATGTATGTATATGTAGGGGGTGACATGTATATATGTAGGGGGTGACATCTATGTATATGTAGGGTGTGACATGTATGTATATGAAGGGGGTGACATGTATATATGTAGGGGGTGACATGTATGTATATGTAGGGGGTGACGTATATATGTAGGGGGTGACATGTATGTATATGTAGGGGGTGACATGTATGTATATGTAGGGGGTGACATGTATGTATATGTAGGGGGTGACATGTATATATGTAGGGGGTGACATGTATATATATAGGGGGTGACATGTATATATCTAGGGGGTGACATGTATATATCTAGGGGGTGACATGTATGTATATGTAGGGGGTGACGTATGTATGTAGGGGGTGACATGTTTATATGTAGGGGGTGACATGTATATATGTAGGGGGTGACATGTATATATGTAGGGGGTGACATGTATGTATATGTAGGGGGTGACATGTATATATGTAAGGGGTGACATGTATGTATATGTAGGGGGTGACATGTATGTATATGTAGGGGGTGACATGTATATATGTAGGGGGTGACATCTATGTATATGTAGGGTGTGACATGTATGTATATCTAGGGGGTGGCATGTATATATATAGGGGGTGACGTATATATGTAGGGGGTGACATGTAGATATGTAGGGGGTGACATGTATGTATATGTAGGGGGTGACGTATATGTAGGGTGTGACATGTATATATGTAGGGGGTGACATGTATATATGTAGGGGGTGACATGTATGTATATGTAGGGGGTGACATGTATGTATATCTAGGGGGTGACATGTATATATATAGGGGGTGACGTATATATGTAGGGGGTGACATGTATGTATATGTAGGGGGTGACGTATATATGTAGGGGTGACATGTATATATATATAGGGGGTTACGTATATATGCAGGGGGTGACATGTATGTATATCTAGGGGGTGACATGTATATATATAGGGGGTGACGTATATATGTAGGGGGTGACATGTATGTATATGTAGGGGATGACGTATATATGTAGGGGGTGACATGTATATATATGTAGGGGGTGACATGTATGTATATGTAGGGGGGTGACATGTATATATGTAGGGGGTGACGTATATATGTAGGGGGTGACATGTATATATATCTAGGGGGTGACATGTATATATGTAGGGGGTGACATGTATGTATATGTAGGGGGTGACATGTATGTATATGTAGGGGGTGACATGTATGTATTTGTAGGGGGTGACATGTATGTATATGTAGGGGGTGACATGTATGTATATCTAGGGGGTGACATGTATATATATATATAGGGGGTGACGTATATATGTAGGGGGTGACATGTAGATATGTAGGGGGTGACATGTATGTATATGTAGGGGGTGATGTATATATGTAGGGGGTGACATGTATATATGTAGGGGGTGACATGTATGTATATCTAGGGAGTGACATGTATATATGTAGGGGTGACATGTATATATGTAGGGGGTGACATGTATATATGTAGGGGGTGACATGTATGTATATCTAGGGAGTGACATGTATATATGTAGGGGGTGACATGTATATATGTAGGGGGTGACATGTTTATATGTAGGGGGTGACATGTATGTATATCTAGGGGGTGACATGTATATATATAGGGGGTGACGTATATATGTAGGGGGTGACATGTAGATATGTAGGGGTGACATGTATGTATATGTAGGGGGTGACGTATATATGTAGGGGGTGACATGTATGTATATCTAGGGAGTGACATGTATATATGTAGGGGGTGACATGTTTATATGTAGGGGGTGACATGTATGTATATCTAGGGGGTGACATGTATATATATAGGGGGTGACGTATATATGTAGGGGGTGACATGTATGTATATCTAGGGGGTGACATGTATATATATAGGGGGTGACATGTATATATGTAGGGGGTGACATGTATGTATATGTAGGGGGTGACGTATATATGTAGGGGGTGACATGTATATATGTAGGGGGTGACATGTATATATGTAGGGGGTGACATGTATATATGTAGGGGGTGACATGTATGTATATCTAGGGAGTGACATGTTTATATGTAGGGGGTGACATGTATATATGTAGGGGGTGACATGTATGTATATCTAGGGAGTGACATGTATATATGTAGGGGGTGACATGTATATATGTAGGGGGTGACATGTATGTATATCTAGGGGGTGACATGTATATATATAGGGGGTGACGTATATATGTAGGGGGTGACATGTATGTATATCTAGGGGGTGACATGTATATATATAGGGGGTGACATGTATATATGTAGGGGGTGACATGTAGATATGTAGGGGGTGACATGTATGTATATGTAGGGGGTGACGTATATATGTAGGGGGTGACATGTATATATGTAGGGGGTGACATGTATGTATATCTAGGGAGTGACATGTATATATGTAGGGGGTGACATGTATATATGTAGGGGGTGACATGTATATATGTAGGGGGTAACATGTATATATGTAGGGGTGACATGTATGTATATCTAGGGAGTGACATGTATGTATATGTAGGGGGTGACATGTATATATGTAGGGGGTGACATGTATATATGTAGGGGGTGACATGTATGTATATCTAGGGAGTGACATGTATATATGTAGGGGGTGACATGTATATATGTAGGGGGGTGACATGTATATATGTAGGGGGTGACATGTATATATGTAGGGGGTGACGTATATATGTAGGGGGTGACCTGTATATATGTAGGGGGTGACCTGTATATATGTAGGGGGTGATATGTATGTATATCTAGGGAGTGACATGTAGATATGTAGGAGGTGACATGTATGTATATCTAGGGAGTGACATGTATATATGTAGGGGGTGACATGTATATATGTAGGGGTGACATGTATATATGTAGGGGGTGACATGTATGTATATCTAGGGAGTGACATGTATATATGTAGGGGGTGACATGTATATATGTAGGGGGTGACATGTATATATGTAGGGGGTGACATGTATGTATATCTAGGGAGTGACATGTTTATATGTAGGGGGTGACATGTAAATGCAGTCATGGTCGTAAATGTTGGCACCCCTGAAATTGTTCTAGAAAATGAAGTATTTCTCACAGAAAAGGATTGCAGTAACACAGGTTTTGCTATACACATGTTTATTCCCTTTATATTGGAACTAAACCAAAAAAAGGAGGAAAAAAAGAAAATTGGACATAATGTCACCAAACTCCAAAAATGGTCTGGACAAAATTATTGGCACCCTTTCAAAATTGTGGATAAATAAGATTGTTTCAAGCATGTGATGTTCCTTTATACTCACCTGGGGCAAGTTACAGGTGTGGGCAATATAAAAATCACACCTGAAAGCAGATAAAAAGGAGAGAAGTTCACTTAGTCTTTGCATTGTGTGTCTGTGTGTGCCACACTAAGCATGGACAACAGAAAGAGGAGAAGAGAACTGTCTGAGGACTTGAGAACCAAAATTGTGGAAAAATATCAACAATCTCAAGGTCACAAGTCCATCTCCAGAGATCGAGATTTGCCTTTGTCCACAGTGCGCAACATTATCAAGAAGTTTACATCCCATGGCACTGTAGCTAATCTCCCTGGGCGTGGACGGAAGAGAAAAATTGATGAAAGGTGTCAATGCAGGATAGTACAGATGGTGGATAAGCAGCCCCAAACAAGTTCCAAAGATATTCAAGCTGTCCTGCAGACTCATTGAGCATCAGTGTCAGCGCAAACTATCTGTCGACATTTAAATGGAGGAGACCCAGGAGGACCCCACTATGGAGGAAACCCAGGAGGACCCCACTATGGAGGAGACCCAGGAGGACCCCACTATGGAGGAGACCCAGGAGGACCCCACTATGGAGGAGACCCAGGAGGACTCCACTATGGAGGAGACCCAGGAGGACCCCACTATGGAGGAGACCCAGGAGGACCACACTGCTGACACACAGACATAAAAAAGCAAGACTACATTTTATAAATAATATATTATACCCAAACACAATGTATCTCTAATACTTAACCATAATGTTTCTAATACCTAACCAAAGAGCTGTCGAAGGACACCAGAAACAAAATTGTAGACCTGCACCAGGCTGGGAAGACTGAATCTGCAATAGACAAGCAGCTTGGTGTGAAGAAATCAACTGTGGGAGCAAATATTAGAAAATGGAAGACATACAAGACCACTGATAATCTCCTTCGATCTGGGGCTCCACGCAAGATCTCACCCTGTGGTGTCAAAATGATCACAAGAACAGTGAGCAAAAATCCCAGAACCACACGGGGGACCTAGGGAATGACCTGCAGAGAGCTGGGACCAAAGTAACAAAGGCTACTATCAGTAACACACTACGCCGCCAGGGACTTAAATCATATAGTGCCAGACGTGTCCCCCTGCTTAAGCCAGTACATGTCCGGGCCCGTCTGAAGTTTGCTAGAGAGCATTTGGATGATCCAGAAGAGGATTGGGAGAATGTCATATAGTCAGATGAAACCAAAGTAGAACTTTTTGTTAAAAACTCATCGTGTTTGGAGGAGAAAGAATGCTCAGTTGCATCCAAAGAACACCTACTGTGAAGCATGGGGGTGGGAACATCATGCTTTGGGGCTGTTTTTCAGCAAAGGGACCAGGACGATTGATCCGTGTAAAGGAAAGAATGAATGGGGCCATGTATTGTGAGATTTTGAGTGAAAACCTCCTTCCATGAGGGCATTGAAGATGAAATATGGCTGGGTCTTTCAGCATGATAATGATCCCAAACACACCGCCTGGGCAATGAAGGAGTGGCTTTCTAAGAAGCATTTCAAGGTCCTGGAGTGGCCTAGCCAGTCTCCAGATCTAAACCCCATAGAAAACCTTTAGAGGGAGTTGAAAGTCCATGTTGTCCAGCGACAGACCCAAAACATCACTGCTCTAGAGGAGATCTGCATGGAGGAATGAGCCAAAATACCAGCAACAGTGTGTGAGGACCTTGTGAAGACAGAAAACATGTGATCTCTGTCATTGCCAACAAAGGGTAAATAACAAAGTATTGAGATGAACTTTTGTTATTGGTCAAATACTTATTTTCCACCATAATTTACAAATAAATTATTTAAAAATCAGACAATGTGATTTTATGGATTTTTACCCAACGTACAATGTATCTAATATCCAACCACAATGTATCTAATATCCAACCACAATGTATCTAATACCCAACCACAATGTATCTAATATCTAACCACAGTGTATCTAATACCCAACCACAATGTATCTAATACCCAACCATAATGTATCTAATATCCAATCACAATGTATCTAATACCCAACCACAATGTATCTAATATCCAGCCACAATGTATCCAATATCCAGCCACAATGTATCTAATACCCAACCACAGTGTATTCAGAAAGTCTTCAGACCCTTTCACTTTTCTCACATTTTGTTGTTTTGCTCCTTGTTCCCCATCATTTTACCCTCTATAATCCATAATGACAAAGATATCACAGAATGTTACTAATTTAATTTATTGAAAAGGAAAAAGTAAAATTTCCCATGACCATAAGTATTCAGACCCTTTACTATGACACTTGATATTTATCTCTGGCTCCTCCCATTTCTCCTGATTATCTCTAAAATGTTTCTTTACCTGTGGTAAATTCATCTGATTGGACAATACACGGCCCTGTCTATATAAGGTCTCACAGCTGATAACGTATATCACAGCAAACACCAAGTCATGAGGGGGAATGAACTGCCTGTAGAGCTGAGACCGGATTGTGTGGAGAGACAGATCTGGAGAAGGGGACAAAACATTTCTCCATAATTCTTACATAGAAGAAGAAGGAACAACCAGGACTCTTCCTAGAGCTGCCGCCTCAACAAACTAAGGAAACGGGGGAGAAGGGTCTTGGTAAGAGAAGAGACCAAGAACCCAATGGTCACTCAGAGCCCCAAAGATCCTGTGTACACATGGGAGAAACTTCCAGAAGGTCCAGAACCATCACTGAGGCCTCCACAATCTGGACAGAAAGAAGCCTCCTCAGTAATAACATGGAAGACGTCTGGAGATTACAGAGAAGATCTAAAGGATCAGACTGTGAGGGACAAGATTCTCTGGTCTGATGGAACCAAGATGGAAGTTTTTATCCTTAATACTGAACGTCATGTCTGGAGGAAACCAGGCACTGCCCATCACCTGCCCAATACCATCCCTACAGTGATCATGGTGGGGGCAGCATCATGTCTGGAGGAAACCAGGTACTGCCCATCACCTGCCCAATACCATCCCTACAGTGATCATGGTGGGGGCAGCATCATGTCTGGAGGAAACCAGGCACTGCCCATCACCTGCCCAATACCATCCCTACAGTGATCATGGTGGGGGCAGCATCATGTCTGGAGGAAACCAGGCACTGCCCATCATCTGCCCAATACCATCCCTACAGTGATCATGGTGGGGGCAGCATCATGTCTGGAGGAAACCAGGCACTGCCCATCACCTGCCCAATACCATCCCTACAGTGATCATGGTGGGGGCAGCATCATGTCTGGGGGAAACCAGGCACTGCCCATCACCTGCCCAATACCATCCCTACAGTGATCAAGGTGGGGGCAGCATCATGTCTGGAGGAAACCAGGCACTGCCCATCACCTGTCCAATACCATCCCTACAGTGATCATGGTGAGGGCAGCATCATGTCTGGGGGAAACCAGGTACTGCCCATCACCTGCCCAATACCATCCCTACAGTGATCATGGTGGGGGCAGCATCATGTCTGGGGGAAACCAGGCACTGCCCATCACCTGCCCAATACCATCCCTACAGTGATCATGGTGGGGGCAGCATCATGTCTGAGGGGAAACCAGGTACTGCCCATCACCTGCCCAATACCATCCCTACAGTGATCATGGTGGGGGCAGCATCATGTCTGGGGGAGACCAGGCACTGCCCATCACCTGCCCAATACCATCCCTACAGTGATCATGGTGGGGGCAGCATCATGTCTGGAGGAAACCAGGCACTGCCCATCACCTGCCCAATACCATCCCTACAGTGATCATGGTGGGGGCAGCATCATGTCTGAGGGGAAACCAGGCACTGCCCATCACCTGCCCAATACCATCCCTACAGTGATCATGGTGGGGGCAGCATCATGTCTGGGGGAAACCAGGTACTGCCCATCACCTGCCCAATACCATCCCTACAGTGATCATGGTGGGGGCAGCATCATGTCTGGAGGAAACCAGGCACTGCCCATCACCTGCCCAATACCATCCCTACAGTGATCATGGTGGGGGCAGCATCATGTCTGGAGGAAACCAGGCACTGCCCATCACCTGCCCAATACCATCCCTACAGTGATCATGGTGGGGGCAGCATCATGTCTGGGGGAAACCAGGTACTGCCCATCACCTGCCCAATACCATCCCTACAGTGATCATGGTGGGGGCAGCATCATGTCTGGGGGAAACCAGGTACTGCCCATCACCTGCCCAATACCATCCATACAGTGATCATGGTGGGGGCAGCATCATGTCTGGGGGAAACCAGGTACTGCCCTTCACCTGCCCAATACCATCCCTACAGTGATCATGGTGGGGGCAGCATCATGTCTGAGGGAAACCAGGCACTGCCCATCACCTGCCCAATACCATCCCTACAGTGATCATGGTGGGGGCAGCATCATGTCTGGAGGAAATCAGGTACTGCCCATCACCTGCCCAATACCATCCCTACAGTGATCATGGTGGGGGCAGCATCATGTCTGGGGGAAACTAGGCACTGCCCATCACCTGCCCAATACCATCCCTACAGTGATCATGGTGGGGGCAGCATCATGTCTGGAGGAAACCAAGCACTGCCCATCACCTGCCCAATACCATCCCTACAGTGATCATGGTGGGGGCAGCATCATGTCTGGAGGAAACCAAGCACTGTCCATCACCTGCCCAATACCATCCCTACAGTGATCATGGTGGGGGCAGCATCATACTGTGGGGAAACCAGGTACTGCCCATCACCTGCCCAATACCATCCCTACAGTGATCATGGTGGGGGCAGCATCATGTCTGGGGGAAACCAGGCACTGCCCATCACCTGCCCAATACCATCCCTACAGTGATCATGGTGGGGGCAGCATCATACTGTGGGGAAACCAGGTACTGCCCAATATTATCTCATATCTATGTATTTATATGGTGTTGTGATACTATATAAGCGCTGCGGAATCTGTAGGCGCTATATAAATAAATTATTATAGTGTTAGCCCTCCCCCTCCCCGCTTTGATTGGATAGGAATCTTTCCGGTAACGCAGACGTCATTTGCGCGTTGCTGCGGGGGACAAGTGAACGATCTTTTCAGGGAACCCCGCTCTTTGTTCTGCCTTATGAATGTTTAATGGTCTCTATAATTTTTGGATTGTCCCCGGTCCTTATCACGTAGGACTATTGTTTCCCAAACCGTTCTGCACGCAAAGGAAACCTCCACATTTACGTAATACGGAACACTCCGCCTCCTATACGGGGTCCTGTCTGCACCCACTATACCAACCGATATACCCGCTGCCCTCAGTGATTCTGAAGGAAGCAGTGAGGCAAAAACAACTTTATTAACACTTCCCTGTAGTTTTATGCACACAGCTCATGTCTATGTGTCTCCATGGTTACAGACTACAAACACACCCTGCGTAGTCTGATTGTACAGTCAGGACACTGACCGCTGCCCCCTACTGTCTGTAGGCGGGAAAAGTTTAAGGAAATAACTGTATCTAAGGCTTCTTTGTGTGATACTCGCTGCTGAACCAGTATATGTAGGCCAGTCATGTGTGATACTGAGCTGCTGTATCTAACCCTATCACTTGTGATACTGTGTATTGTGGCGTTTTCAACCAGAGGGTCTCCAGCTGTTGCAAAAACTACAACTCCTAGCATGCCCGGACAGCCAACGGCTGTCCGGACATGCTGGGAGTTGTAGTTTTCCAACAGCTAGAGGCACCCTGGTTGGGATACACTGATGTATTGTGTCTTTATTTAGTCTACTGAGCTGGTGTATCTAAGCCTATCATATGTGATACTGTCTGCTGAGATGGTGTATCTAAGCCTATCATATGTGATACTGTTTTCTGAGCTGATGTATCTAAGCCTGTTATGTGTGATACTGTCTGCTGAGATGGTGTATCTAAGCCTATAATGTGTAATCTGATGAACAAGTGTATCTAAGGCTTTTATGTGTGGTACTGTCTGCTGAGCTGGTGTATCTAAGCCTATCATGTGTGATACTGTCTGCTGAGCTGCTGTATCTAAGCCTATCATGTGTGATACTGTCTGCTGAGCTTGTGTATCTAAGCCTATCATGTGTGATACTGTCTGCTGAGCTGGTATGTCAAAGTCTATCACGTGTGATACTGTCTGCTGAGCTGGTGTATCTAAGCCTATCATGTGTGATACTGTCTGCTGAGATGGTGTATCTAAGCCTATAATGTGTAATCTGATGAACAAGTGTATCTAAGGCTTTTATGTGTGGTACTGTCTGCTGAGCTGGTGTATCTAAGCCTATCATGTGTGATACTGTCTGCTGAGCTGCTGTATCTAAGCCTATCATGTGTGATACTGTCTGCTGAGCTTGTGTATCTAAGCCTATCATGTGTGATACTGTCTGCTGAGCTGGTATGTCAAAGTCTATCACGTGTGATACTGTCTGCTGAGCTGGTGTATCTAAGCCTATCATGTGTGATACTGTCTTATTAGCCACTGTATCTAAGCCTATTATGTGTGATACTGTCTGCTGAGCTGTTGTATCTAAGTCTATCATGTGTGATACCGTCAACCGTCAACCAGTGCTTTTATGTATGATCCTGTCTGTTTGCTCAGCTGGTGTATGGCTTTGGCTGTCCGGGCATGCTGGGAGTTGTAGTTTTACAACAGCTGGAGGCCCCCCGGTTGGGGAATACTGATGTATTGTGTCATTTACTTATGTCGGAGATGTAGAATGGAGTGGCACTGACTCTATGGGGTTTTACTTGCGGCCCTTAGAGGAGCGCACCGGACTACTCCTCCCATCATGTTCTGGCACATTGTATGTGTCTTGGCCGGTTATAACCACATTCCTCAGGCTTCCGTCTCCTCCGTCCTCCCACATGGTGAAGCATTCCTCTTCTTATTAATATGAGTCTGTAAATAAGACACTCGGATACCTGAGCGCTCCTCCAGGACCCCGGGGGAGAAGACCACCCAAATATGTCTGACTCATCAGAGGGGTCACACTGCTATACCCAAACATTCCTGCCAATTAGCAGTGTAATGCTGAGCAGGCGTATCTAAGCCTAGCATGTGCGATACAGTGTGCTGAGGAGGCGTATCTAAGCCTAGCATGTGTGATACTGTCTGCTGAGCTGGTGTATCTAAGCCTAGCATGTGTGATACTGTTTGCTGAGCTGGTGTATCTAAGCCTAGCATATGTGATACAGTCTGCTGAGCTGACGTATCTAAGCATGTGTGATACAGTCTGCAGAGCTGGTGTACCTAACCCTTGCATGTGTGATACTGTCTGTCTGCTGAGCCAATATATCTAATCCCACTATGTGTGATACTGTCTGCTGAGCTGGTGTATCTAAGCATGTGTGATACAGTCTGCAGAGCTGGTGTATCTAACCCTTGCATGTGTGATAATGTCTGCTGAGCCAATGTATCTAATCCCACTATGTGTGATACTGTCTGCTGAGCTGGTGTATCTAAGCCTATCATGTGTGATACTGTTTGCCGAGCTGGTGTATCCAAGCCTATTATGTGATACTGTCTGCTGAGCTGTTATATCTAATCCAGTGTTCCTCCAGCTGTTGCAAAACTACAACTCCCAGCATGCCCAAACATCGAAAGGTTGTCAGAGCATGCTGGGAGTTGTAGTTTTTCATGTATCATGTGTGATATTGTGATATTGATCTACTATATCTAATATGGCCATGTGTGATACTCTGTTGCTAAGCTACACTGCTCAAAAAAAATAAAGGGAACACTTACACAACACAATGTAACTCCAAGTCACTGACACTTGTGTGAGATCCCACTGTCCACTCAGGAAGAACACTGATTGACAATCAATTTCACATGGAACAGACAACAGGGGGTAATTATAGGCAATTAGCAAGACACCCCCAATAAAAGGAGTGGTTCTGCAGGTGGTGACCACAGACCACTTTTCAGTTCCTATGCTTCCTGGCTGTTTTGGTCACTTTTGAATGCTGGCAGTGCTTTCACTCTAGTGGTAGCATGAGACGGAGTCTACAACCCACACAAGTGGCTCAGGTAGTGCAGCTCATCCAGGATGGCACATCAATGCGAGCTGTGGCAAGAAGGTTTGCTGTGTCTGTCAGTGTAGTGTCCAGAGCATGGAGGCGCTACCAGGAGACAGGCCAGTACATCAGGAGACGTGGGGGAGGCCGTAGGAGGCAACAACCCAGCATCAGGACCGCTACCTCCACCTTTGTGCAAGAAGGAGCAGGAGGAGAACTGCCAGAGTCTTGCAGAATGACCTCCAGCAGGTCACAAATGTGCATGTGTCCACTCAAACGGTCAGAACCAGACTCCATGAGGGTGGTATGAGGGCCCGACATCCACAGGTGGGGGTTGTGCTTACAGCCCAACACCGTGCAGGACGTTTGGCATTTGCCAGAAAACACCACGATTGGCAAATTCACCACTGGCGCCCTGTGCTCCTCACAGAAGAAAACAGGTTCACACTGAGCACATGTGACAGATGTGACAGAGTCTGTAGACGCCGTGGAGAACGTTCTGCTGCCTGTAGCATCCTCCAGGATGACTGGTTTGGCGGTGGGTCAGTAATGGTGTGGGGTGGCATTTCTTTTGGGGGCCGCACAGCCCTCCATGTGCTTGCCAGAGGTAGCCTGACTGCCATTAGGTCCCGAGATGAGATCCTCAGACCCCTTGTGAGACCATATGCTGGTGCGGTTGGCCCTGGGTTCCTAATGCAAGACAATGCTAGACCTCATGTGGCTGGAATGTGTTACCAGTTCCTACAAGAGGAAGGCATTGATGCTATGGACTGGCCCGCCCATTCCCCAGACCTGAATCCGATTGAGCACATCTGGGACGTCTCGCTCCATCCACCACAGACTGTCCAGGAGTTGGCGGATGCTTTAGTCCAGGTCTGGGAGGACATCCCTCAGGAGTCCATCCTCCCCCTCATCAGGATCATGCCCAGGCGTTGTAGGGAGGTCATACGGGCACGTGGAGGCCACACACACTACTGAGCCTCATTGGGACTTGTATTAAGAACATTACATAAAGTTGGATCAGCCTGTAGTGGGGTTTTCCACTGTGATTTTGAGTGTGACTCCATATCCAGACCTCCATGGGTTAATACATTTGATTTCCATTGATAATTTTTGTGTGATTTTGTTGTCAGCGAATTCAACTATGTAAAGAGGAAAGGATTTCATACGATTAGTTCATTCAATCAGATCTCGGATGTGTTATCGCAGGGTTCACTTTAGTTTTTGAGCAGTTATATCTAAGCCTATCATGTGTGATACTATGTACTGAATTTGTGTATCTAAACCTATAATTTACAATACTGTCTGCCAAGCCTCTGCATTTAAATCTATAAGGTGTGATACTGTCTGCTGTGTATCTAATCCTGTTGAGCATGATACTGTGTTGCTGTGCCTGCGTATCTAAGCCTATCAAGTGTGATACTGTGTAGCTGAGCTGCTGTATCTCCTATATCATATATACTTTCCCAGATTCACAGGCTGACACCCCCCATTCTCATGGTTAACCCCTCCATCCTCAGGCTGACAGCCCCCCCTCATTCTCATGGTTAACCCCTCCATCCTCAGGCTGACAGCCCCCCCCTCATTCTCATGGTTAACCCCTCCATCCTCAGGCTGACAGCCCCCCCCCCCTCATTCTCATGGTTAACCCCTCCATCCTCAGGCTGACAGCCCCCCCCCCCCTCATTCTCATGGTTAACCCCTCCATCCTCAGGCTGACAGCCCCCCCCCCCTCATTCTCATGGTTAACCCCTCCATCCTCAGGCTGACAGCCCCCCCCCTCATTCTCATGGTTAACCCCTCCATCCTCAGGCTGACAGCCCCCCCCCCTCATTCTCATGGTTAACCCCTCCATCCTCAGGCTGACAGCCCCCCCCCCTCATTCTCATGGTTAACCCCTCCATCCTCAGGCTGACAGCCCCCCCCCCCATTCTCATGGTTAACCCCTCCATCCTCAGGCTGACAGCCCCCCCCCTCATTCTCATGGTTAACCCCTCCATCCTCAGGCTGACAGCCCCCCCCCCTCCTCATTCTCATGGTTAACCCCTCCATCCTCAGGCTGACAGCCCCCCCCCCCCTCATTCTCATGGTTAACCCCTCCATCCTCAGGCTGACAGCCCCCCCCCTCATTCTCATGGTTAACCCCTCCATCCTCAGGCTGACAGCCCCCCCCCCATTCTCATGGTTAACCCCTCCATCCTCAGGCTGACAGCCCCCCCCCCTCATTCTCATGGTTAACCCCTCCATCCTCAGGCTGACAGCCCCCCCCCCCTCCTCATTCTCATGGTTAACCCCTCCATCCTCAGGCTGACAGCCCCCCCCCCTCATTCTCATGGTTAACCCCTCCATCCTCAGGCTGACAGCCCCCCCCCCCTCCTCATTCTCATGGTTAACCCCTCCATCCTCAGGCTGACAGCCCCCCCCCCCCCTCATTCTCATGGTTAACCCCTCCATCCTCAGGCTGACAGCCCCCCCCCCTCATTCTCATGGTTAACCCCTCCATCCTCAGGCTGACAGCCCCCCCCCCCATTCTCATGGTTAACCCCTCCATCCTCAGGCTGACAGCCCCCCCCCCTCATTCTCATGGTTAACCCCTCCATCCTCAGGCTGACAGCCCCCCCCCCTCCTCATTCTCATGGTTAACCCCTCCATCCTCAGGCTGACAGCCCCCCCCCCCCCTCATTCTCATGGTTAACCCCTCCATCCTCAGGCTGACAGCCCCCCCCCCCCCCTCCTCATTCTCATGGTTAACCCCGCCATCCTCAGGCTGACAGCCCCCCCCCCCTCATTCTCATGGTTAACCCCTCCATCCTCAGGCTGTCTTCCTTAGGCGGGGGACCCCTCTGGCTGTGAGGTCAGGGGAGGTAATGTAAGAATGAGTGGAAGGGGAACGCCTGGAAGAGCGCAGCGTGAAGTCACCGTGTGAGTGACCGCCGACTGCTGTGCCATATCCGACAGGTCAACTACTGTGCAGAGCATCTCATCTACTATCACTACTGTGCAGAGCATCTCATCTACTATCACTACTGTGCAGAGCATCTCATCTACTATCACTACTGTGCAGAGCATCTCATCTACTATCACTACTGTGCAGAGCATCTCATCTACTATCACTACTGTGCAGAGCATCTCATCTACTATCACTACTGTGCAGAGCATCTCATCTACTATCACTACTGTGCAGAGCATCTCATCTATCCCTACTGTGCAGAGCATCTCATCTATCACTACTGAGCAGAGCATCTCATCTACTATCACTACTGTGCAGAGCATCTGATCTAATATCACTACTGAGCAGAGCATCTCATCTATCACTACTGAGCAGAGCATCTCATCTATCACTACTGTGCAGAGCATCTCATCTACTATCACTACTGAGCAGAACATCTGATCTACTATCACTACTGAGCAGAGCATCTCATCTATCACTACTGTGCAGAGTATCTCATCTACTATCACTACTGAGCAGAGCATCTCATCTACTATCACTACTGTGCAGAGCATCTCATCTATCACTACTGTGCAGAGCATCTCATCTATCACTACTGTGCAGAGCATCTCATCTATCACTACTGTTCAGAGCATCTCATCTACTATCACTACTGTGCAGAGCATCTCATCTACTATCACTACTGAGCAGAGCATCTCATCTATCACTACTGTTCAGAGCATCTCATCTACTATCACTACTGTGCAGAGCATCTCATCTACTATCACTACTGAGCAGAGCATCTCATCTATCACTACTGTTCAGAGCATCTCATCTACTATCACTACTGTGCAGAGCATCTCATCTACTATCACTACTGAGCAGAGCATCTCATCTATCACTACTGTTCAGAGCATCTCATCTACTATCACTACTGTGCAGAGCATCTCATCTACTATTGTATTGTGAGTCCCTTATATAGTAGAACATAAAGGCCACATAATCTGCACCGCAGTGGAGGAGACCACCCACAGGACACGGGGGAATCCACACTTGGCACAGAGTGGGCACTGCCAGTCCCCTTACCCAGCAGACAGTAGTGGTGTCTGGCAGAGGGACAGTGATGATCACCACAGTTGTTGTTGAATCAAAATGAAACGTCAGCGTCCGCAGGGATCTGTGCAGCTGAGGACGGATTAGTGGAGCTGGATCAGTGTATAGTCTGCTGCCGAACAACAACAAAAGAGACAACATGATGACCCCCGCATCAGTATCTGTACAGAGACAACATGAGGACCCCCGGCCGGACCCCCGCATCAATATCTGTACAGAGACAACATGAGGACCCCCGGCCGGACCCCCACATCAGTGTCTGTACAGAGACAACATGAGGACCCCCGACCGGACCCCCGCATCAGTATCTGTACAGAGACAACATGAGGACCCCCGGCCGGACCCCCGCATCAATATCTGTACAGAGACAACATGAGGACCCCCGGCCGGACCCCCACATCAATATCTGTACAGAGACAACATGAGGACCCCCGGCCGGACCCCCACATCAGTGTCTGTACAGAGACAACATGAGGACCCCCGGCCGGACCCCCACATCAGTATCTGTACAGAGACAACATGAGGACCCCTGGCCGGACCCCCACATCAGTGTCTGTACAGAGACAACATGAGGACCCCCAGCCGGACCCCCACATCAGTATCTGTACAGAGACAACATGAGGACCCCCGACCGGACCCCCGCATCAATATCTGTACAGAGACAACATGAGGACCCCCGGCCGGACCCCCACATCAGTATCTGTACAGAGACAACATGAGGACCCCCGGCCGGACCCCCACATCAGTATCTGTACAGAGACAACATGAGGACCCCCGGCCGGACCCCCACATCAGTATCTGTACAGAGACAACATGAGGACCCCCGGCCGGACCCCCGCATCAGTATCTGTACAGAGACAACATGAGGACCCCGGCCGGACCCCCGCATCAGTATCTGTACAGAGACAACATGAGGACCCCTGTCCGGATCCCCACATCAGTATCTGTACAGAGACAACATGAGGACCCTCGGCCGGACCCCCGCATCAGTATCTGTACAGAGACAACATGATGACCCCCGGCCGGACCCCCGCATCAGTATCTGTACAGAGACAACATGAGGACCCCCGGCCGGACCCCCACATCAGTATCTGTACAGAGACAACATGAGGACCCCCGACCGGACCCCCACATCAGTATCTGTACAGAGACAACATGAGGACCCCCGGCCGGACCCCCGCATCAGTATCTGTACAGAGACAACATGATGACCCCTGACCGGACCCCCACATCAGTGTCTGTACAGAGACAACATGATGACCCCCGGCCGGACCCCCACATCAGTATCTGTACAGAGACAACATGATGACCCCCGGCTGGACCCCCGCATCAGTATCTATACAGAGACAACATGATGACCCCTGACCGGACCCCCACATCAGTGTCTGTACAGAGACAACATGATGACCCCCGGCCGGACCCCCGCATCAGTATCTATACAGAGACAACATGATGACCCCCGGCCGGACCCCCACATCAGTATCTGTACAGAGACAACATGAGGACCCCCGGCCGGACCCCCGCATCAGTATCTGTACAGAGACAACATGAGGACCCCTGACCGGACCCCCACATCAGTATCTGTACAGAGACAACATGAGGACCCCCGGCCGGACCCCCGCATCAGTATCTGTACAGAGACAACATGATGACCCCCGGCCGGACCCCCGCATCAGTATCTGTACAGAGACAACATGAGGACCCCCGGCCGGACCCCCGCATCAGTATCTATACAGAGACAACATGATGACCCCCGGCCGGACCCCCACATCAGTATCTGTACAGAGACAACATGATGACCCCCGGCCGGACCCCCACATCAGTATCTGTACAGAGACAACATGAGGACCCCCGGCCGGACCCCCGCATCAGTATCTATACAGAGACAACATGATGACCCCCGGCCGGACCCCCACATCAGTATCTGTACAGAGACAACATGATGACCCCTGACCGGACCCCCACATCAGTGTCTGTACAGAGACAACATGATGACCCCCGGCCGGACCCCCGCATCAGTATCTATACAGAGACAACATGATGACCCCCGGCCGGACCCCCACATCAGTATCTGTACAGAGACAACATGATGACCCCTGACCGGACCCCCACATCAGTGTCTGTACAGAGACAACATGATGACCCCCGGCCGGACCCCCACATCAGTATCTGTACAGAGACAACATGATGACCCCCGGCTGGACCCCCGCATCAGTATCTATACAGAGACAACATGATGACCCCCGGCCGGACCCCCACATCAGTATCTGTACAGAGACAACATGATGACCCCCGGCTGGACCCCCGCATCAGTATCTATACAGAGACAACATGATGACCCCCGGCCGGACCCCCACATCAGTATCTGTACAGAGACAACATGAGGACCCCCGGCCGGACCCCCGCATCAGTATCTGTACAGAGACAACATGAGGACCCCTGACCGGACCCCCACATCAGTATCTGTACAGAGACAACATGAGGACCCCCGGCCGGACCCCCGCATCAGTATCTGTACAGAGACAACATGATGACCCCCGGCCGGACCCCTGCATCAGTATCTGTACAGAGACAACATGAGGACCCCCGGCCGGACCCCCGCATCAGTATCTATACAGAGACAACATGATGACCCCCGGCCGGACCCCCACATCAGTATCTGTACAGAGACAACATGATGACCCCCGGCCGGACCCCCGCATCAGTATCTATACAGAGACAACATGATGACCCCTGACCGGACCCCCACATCAGTGTCTGTACAGAGACAACATGATGACCCCCGGCCGGACCCCCGCATCAGTATCTATACAGAGACAACATGATGACCCCCGGCCGGACCCCCACATCAGTATCTGTACAGAGACAACATGAGGACCCCCGGCCGGACCCCCGCATCAGTATCTGTACAGAGACAACATGAGGACCCCTGACCGGACCCCCACATCAGTATCTGTACAGAGACAACATGAGGACCCCCGGCCGGACCCCCGCATCAGTATCTGTACAGAGACAACATGATGACCCCCGGCCGGACCCCCGCATCAGTATCTGTACAGAGACAACATGAGGACCCCCGGCCGGACCCCCACATCAGTATCTGTACAGAGACAACATGAGGACCCCCGGCCGGACCCCCGCATCAGTATCTGTACAGAGACAACATGATGACCCCCGGCCGGACCCCCGCATCAGTATCTGTACAGAGACAACATGAGGACCCCCGGCCAGACCCCCGCATCAATATCTATACAGAGACAACATGAGGACCCCCGACCGGACCCCCGCATCAGTATCTGTACAGAGACAACATGAGGACCCCCGGCCGGACCCCCACATCAATATCTGTACAGAGACAACATGAGGACCCCCGGCCGGACCCCCACATCAGTATCTGTACAGAGACAACATGAGGACCCCCGGCCGGACCCCCACATCAGTATCTGTACAGAGACAACATGAGGACCCCCGGCCGGACCCCCACATCAGTATCTGTACAGAGACAACATGAGGACCCCGGCCGGACCCCCACATCAGTATCTGTACAGAGACAACATGAGGACCCCTGACCGGACCCCCGCATCAGTATCTGTACAGAGACAACATGAGGACCCCTGACCGGACCCCCGCATCAGTATCTGTACAGAGACAACATGAGGACCCCTGACCGGACCCCCACATCAGTATCTGTACAGAGACAACATGATGACCCCTGACCGGACCCCCGCATCAGTATCTGTACAGAGACAACATGAGGACCCCTGACCGGACCCCCACATCAGTATCTGTACAGAGACAACATGATGACCCCTGACCGGACCCCCGCATCAGTATCTGTACAGAGACAACATGAGGACCCCTGACCGGACCCCCGCATCAGTATCTGTACAGAGACAACATGAGGACCCCCGGCCGGACCCCCACATCAGTATCTGTACAGAGACAACATGATGACCCCTGACCGGACCCCCACATCAGTATCTATACAGAGACAACATGAGGACCCCCGACCGGACCCCCGCATCAGTATCTGTACAGAGACAACATGAGGACCCCCGGCCGGACCCCCACATCAATATCTGTACAGAGACAACATGAGGACCCCCGGCCGGACCCCCACATCAGTATCTGTACAGAGACAACATGAGGACCCCCGGCCGGACCCCCACATCAGTATCTGTACAGAGACAACATGAGGACCCCCGGCCGGACCCCCACATCAGTATCTGTACAGAGACAACATGAGGACCCCGGCCGGACCCCCACATCAGTATCTGTACAGAGACAACATGAGGACCCCTGACCGGACCCCCGCATCAGTATCTGTACAGAGACAACATGAGGACCCCTGACCGGACCCCCGCATCAGTATCTGTACAGAGACAACATGAGGACCCCTGACCGGACCCCCACATCAGTATCTGTACAGAGACAACATGATGACCCCTGACCGGACCCCCGCATCAGTATCTGTACAGAGACAACATGAGGACCCCTGACCGGACCCCCACATCAGTATCTGTACAGAGACAACATGATGACCCCTGACCGGACCCCCGCATCAGTATCTGTACAGAGACAACATGAGGACCCCTGACCGGACCCCCGCATCAGTATCTGTACAGAGACAACATGAGGACCCCCGGCCGGACCCCCACATCAGTATCTGTACAGAGACAACATGATGACCCCTGACCGGACCCCCACATCAGTATCTGTACAGAGACAACATGAGGACCCCCGGCCGGACCCCCACATCAGTATCTGTACAGAGACAACATGATGACCCCCGGCCGGACCCCCACATCAGTATCTATACAAAGACAACATGATGACCCCTGACCGGACCCCCACATCAGTATCTATACAGAGACAACATGATGACCCCTGACCGGACCCCCGCATCAATATCTGTACAGAGACAACATGAGGACCCCCGGCCGGACCCCCAAATCAGTATCTGTACAGAGACAACATGAGGACCCCTGACCGGACCCCCACATCAGTATCTGTTCAGAGACAACATGAGGACCCCCGGCCGGACCCCCGCATCAGTATCTGTACAGAGACAACATGATGACCCCCGGCCGGACCCCCGCATCATTATACAAAGACCCCCACAACATAACTCTAATATTGTAACATTTTACCATCTGTTACACTCTGCAGCCTGTTGCACGACTACAACTCCCAGCATGCCCTGATAACAAGAGTTGGAGTCTTGTAACAGCAGAAGAGACACAGATTGGAGAATCACCTCTACACTTCTCTCTCCGATCCTGATATTTTTGTTACAATGTATCAGTGCAGGTAAAAATGTATCACAGTCTGGAGTCCAGGATGTTTAGAGAGGACGATCTAGACTGGATACAATGGTAGCAAACCCGCAGCTCACCATATATCACAATAGTTTTTAGTATCACAAATAATAGTGGGATTAGATACATGCACTCAGCAGACAGTATCACACATGACAGGCTTAGATTCACTGTCCCTTCACAGAATATCACACATAATAGGGTTTTGCTACATCAGCTAAGTAGATGGTATCACACCAGAGGCTTAGATACAACAGATGAGCTTACAGTATTCCACAACATGCTTAGATTTATTGGCTCAACAGTGAGTATCACACGTGAAAGGCTTGGATACAGTGGATCAGCAGACAGTAACACACATTATAAGCTTAGATACAGTGACTCACAGACAGTATCACACAATAGATTCGGATACAGTGGCTCAGCAGACAGTAACACGTTATAAGCTTAGATACAGTAACTCACAGACAGTATCACACAATAGATTCGGATACAGTGGCTCAGCAGACAGTAACACGTTATAAGCTTAGATACAGTAACTCACAGACAGCATCACTCATAATAGATTCGGATACAGTGGCTCAGCAGACAGTATCACTTATGACAGGCTTAGATACACAGGCTCAGCAGACAGTATCACTTATGATAGGCTTAGATACACAGGCTCAGCAGACAGTATCATACATGATAGGCTTAGATACACCGGCTCAGCAGACAGTATCACACATAATTGATTCTGATACAGTGGCTCAGCAGACAGTATCACTTATGACAGGCTTAGATACACAGGCTCAGCAGACAGTATCACTTATGATAGGCTTAGATACACAGGCTCAGCAGACAGTATCATTTATGATAGGCTTAGATACACCAGCTCAGTAGACAATATCACACATACTGTAATAGGCTTAGATACACTAGACCAGCTGATCACACACGACATGATTAGATACACAAGCTCAGCAGACGGTATCGTATCTGATAAGCTTAGATTCACTGACTTTCCAGAATGTATCACACATGATAGGGTTAGATACACTAAGTCACCAGACAGTATCAACAATAACAGTGGGGTTGGATACACATGACTTAGATTCACAATATATTACACCTGATAGGGTTTTGATACATCAGCTCAGTAGACGGTATCACAACATGGGCTTAGATACAACAGATCAGCATGAAATATATTACATTTTAATATATATATTTTAACAAGGCCTCTGGAAAATGAAAGCAGCGATCTGATTGGTTGCTATGGGCAATTAGGCAACTTTTCCTCAGCACAGGTCTTGATAAATCTCTCCCAGTATCACACATGATAGGCTTAGATACACCATGGGCCATATTCCTGCTGGTTTCATGGTTTGTCATGCGGGGACATAAGATCCCGGTAGCTGCGGAGGAGAAGTGACGGTGATTCCTGGAGACATGTGGGGCCCCCGCCGGCTCCGTTCCTGAAAGGCCCTTCTAGATTTGCGCATGTTTTCTGCTCCGTCCGAGGCTCCGGGTAAAGAGAGATAAAAATAGAGAACTGTCAGATGTGATATCAGCGGCATCCACAAGATGTGACATGTATCCGAGCTGGGGGGGGGGGGGGCCCACTTACAGGGCACAGCAGTGTTTCCTAACCAGGGTGCCTCCAGCTGTTGCAAAAGTACAACTCCCAGCATTCCCGGACAGCCGAAGGCTGTCCGGGCATGCTGGGAGTTGTAGTTTTGCAACAGCTGGAGGCACCCTGGTTGGGAAACACTGTCGCATAACATAGTCCTTTTGATGGGGTCCTAGGGGGTGACTGCGGTCTGACGGGCCTGAGCTGCAGTACCTCACACAACCAGTAGTTGTAGTTTTGCAACAGCTGGAGGCACCCTGGTTGGGAAACACTGTCGCATAACATAGTCCTTTTGATGGGGTCCTAGGGGGTGACTGCGGTCTGACGGGCCTGAGCTGCAGTACCTCACACAACCAGTAGTTGTAGTTTTGCAACAGCTGGAGGCACCCTGGTTGGGAAACACTGTCGCATAACATAGTCCTTTTGATGGGGTCCTAGGGGGTGACTGCGGTCTGATGGGCCTGAGCTGCAGTACCTCACACAACCAGTAGTTGTAGTTTTGCAACAGCTGGAGGCACCCTGGTTGGGAAACACTGTTGCATAACATAGTCCTTTTGATGGGGTCCTAGGGGGTGACTGCGGTCTGATGGGCCTGAGCTCCAGTACCTCACACAACCAGTAGTTGTAGTTTTGCAACAGCTGGAGGCACCCTGGTTGGGAAACACTGTCGCATAACATAGTCCTTTTGATGGGGTCCTAGGGGGTGACTGCGTTCTGATGGGCGTGAGCTGCAGTACCTCACACAACCAGTAGTTGTAGTTTTGCAACAGCTGGAGGCACCCTGGTTGGGAAACACTGTCGCATAACATAGTCCTTTTGATGGGGTCCTAGGGGGTGACTGCGTTCTGATGGACCTGAGCTGCAGTACCTCACACAACCAGTAGTTGTAGTTTTGCAACAGCTGGAGGCACCCTGGTTGGGAAACACTGTCGCATAGCATAGTCCTTTTGATGGGGTCCTAGGGGGTGACTGCGTTCTGATGGACCTGAGCTGCAGTACCTCACACAACCAGTAGTCAGATGTGGCGCTGTAGAAAGCAGCAATGTTTCCCAAATCTGGGTTACCCAGGATTAGAAAAACAAATTTTTTTGATGATAAAAAAAATAAAAAAATAATAATAATAATAACAGCGCCACCCCTATCCTCAAATTGTGTGTGGTATTACATGCTGGGAGTTGTAGTTTTGCAACAGCTGGAGGCACCCTGGTTGGGAAACACTGTCGCATAACATAGTCCTTTTGATGGGGTCCTAGGGGGTGACTGCTGTCTGATGGGCCCGAGCTGCAGTACCTCACACAACCAGTAGTGGGATGTGGCGCTGTAGAAAGCAACAATGTTTCCAAATCCTGGGTTAAAAAAAACAGAAAAAAAAAACAGCGCCTCCCCTATCCTCAGGTTGTGTGTGGTATTACAACTCCACCATGTGAGTACCCTGTATGCAGCTCAGGCACAGGCATAGGACATAGTCCACTCCTCTGTGCTCACTCCTGTCCTATCAGACTGCAGCATGAAAACAGAGAGGAGGGGGTTACAGAGCAGCCTGCAGTGATTGGATGAAGAAACACAGCACAGCACAGCAGACTCAGGGAGGAGTCCTGCCCTCACTTCCTGGAATATGTCTTATATGGGACAAAGATGATGCTGCAGCCGGACACCATTATGTTCTGGATGGTATGGGGACCCCTAGTGGTCTTTTTATTCTTTTATAAGCCATGATTTCTATATAGTTAATGTTTTGCAAGATGTACAACATATAAAAAGAATCTGACAGTGTCCATCTAAGGGGTTTCTCATTGTTCAGGACAGAGGGGCCCAGGAGAGAGCTCACAGGAGGAGGGGCACACACCGGGCATGCTGTGTTACCCTACGGCTCCTCTGTGAGGCACCATATCCCCCCAGCACTGTATGGTGCCCAGTGGAGTAAGACATTATATTGTGGATTAATGGTCGGAATCTGCAGCTAAATCCTCATTAAACCCACATTGTGTGAACATAGTCTTATGGAGGCACTGTTATGGAGGTATTGTGGATGGCACTGTTATGGAGGTATTGTGGATGGCACTGTTATGGAGGTCTTGTGGATAGCACTGTTATGGAGGTATTGTGGATGGCACTGTTATGGAAGCATTGTGGATGGTACTGTTATTAAGGATGTTGTGGATAGCACTGTTATGGAGGTGTTGTGGATGTCACTGTTATGGAGGTGTTGTGGATGGCACTGTTATGGAGGTGTTGTGGATGTCACTGTTATGGAGGTGTTGTGGATGGCACTGTTATGGAGGTGTTGTGGATGGCACTGTTATGGAGGTGTTGTGGATGGCACTGTTATGGAGGTGTTGTGGATGTCACTGTTATGGAGGTGTTGTGAATGGCACTGTTATGGAGGTGTTGTGGATGGCACTGTTATGGAGGTCTTGTGGATAGCACTGTTATGGAGGTATTGTGGATGGCACTGTTATGGAGGTGTTGTGGATGGCACTGTTATGGAGGTGTTGTGGATGGCACTGTTATGGAGGTGTTGTGGATGGCACTGTTATGGAGGTGTTGTGGATGGCACTGTTATGGAGGTGTTGTGGATGGCACTGTTATGGAGGTGTTGTGGATGGCACTGTTATGGAGGTGTTGTGGATAGCACTGTTATGGAGGTATTGTGGATGGCACTGTTATGGAGGTATTGTGGATGGCACTGTTATGGAGGAGTTGTGGATGTCACTGTTATACAGGGCATTGTGGATGTCAATGTTATGGAGGTGTTGTGGATGGCACTGTTATGGAGGTGTTGTGGATAGCACTGTTATGGAGGTGTTGTGGATGGCACTGTTATGGAGGTGTTGTGGATGGCACTGTTATGGAGGTCTTGTGGATAGCACTGTTATGGAGGTGTTGTGGATGGCACTGTTATGGAGGTGTTGTGGATGTCACTGTTATGGAGGTGTTGTGGATGGCACTGTTATGGAGGCATTGTGGATGGCACTATTATGGAGGCATTGTGGATGGCACTGTTATGGAGGCATTGTGGATGCCACTATTATGGAGGTGTTGTGGATGGCACTGTTATGGAGGTGTTGTGGATGGCACTGTTATGGAGGTATTGTGGATGACACTGTTATGGAGGCATTGTGGATGGCACTGTTATGGAGGTGTTGTGGATGGTACTGTTATGGAGGTGTTGTGGATGGTACTGTTATGGAGGTGTTGTGGATGGTACAGTTATGGGGCACTGTAGATGGCACTATTATGGAGGTGTTGTGGATGTCACTGTTATGGAGGTGTTGTGGATGGCACTATTATGGAGGTGTTGTGGATGTCACTGTTATGGAGGTGTTGTGGATGGCACTGTTATGAAGGTGTTGTGGATGTCACTGTTATGGGGCACTGTAGATGGCACTGTTATGGAGGTGTTGTGGATGGCACTGTTATGGGGCACTGTACCTGGCACTTTGGATGGCATTGTGGTTGTCACTGTAAATCTTATCATAAGATAGCTATGACTGTTATTGAGGGCACTTTGTTGTGGAGGCACTGGCAGGCTATGTTATGGGGGATGTTACTATTATAGGGGCACTATGGCTGCTAATTTGGCTATATACCGTAGATAACTACTCATACCTCCCAATACCTCCCAATACGCATGTTTTTTTCATGGGAGCGTACATGTGCTGCTGCCAGACACTCCAATCCTTATTTCCCCAGACATCTGCTGTGAGGGTTGGAGGCCCCCCATAACATGATAGATGAGGCCACCAAAATCATTGGGCTTAGCTGATGTTTATCTATGTTTATGGGCACCTGCATGAGGGCACCAGCTGCTTGGTTGTGGGGCACTGTGGCCGGTACAGTTATGGGGGCGCCAGCTGCTTGGTTGTGGAGCACTGTGGCCGGTACAGTATGGGGGCATCGGCTGCTTGGTTGTGGGGCACTGTGGTCGGTACAGTATGGGGGCATCGGCTGCTTGGTAGTGGGGCACCGTGGCACGTACAGTTATGGGGGCACCGGCTGCTTGGTTGTGGGGCACTGTGGCAGGTACAGTTATGGGGGCATCGGCTGCTTGGTTGTGTGGCACTGTGGCCGGTACAGTTATGGGGGCACCGGCTGCTTGGTTGTGCGGCACTGTGGTCGGTACAGTTATGGGGGCACCGGCTGCTTGGTTGTGCGGCACTGTGGTCGGTACAGTATGGGGGCACCGGCTGCTTGGTTGTGGGGCACTGTGGCCGGTACATTTATGGGGGCACCAGCTGCTTGATTGTGGGGCACTGTGGTCGGTACAGTATGGGGGCACTGGCTGCTTGGTTGTGGGGCACTGTGGTCGGTACATTTATGGGGGCACCGGCTGCTTGGTTGTGGGGCACTGTGGCTGGTACAGTTATGGGGGCACCGGCTGCTTGGTTGTGGGGCACTGTGGCTGGTACAGTTATGGGGGCACCGGCTGCTTGGTTGTGGGGCACTGTGGCTGGTACAGTATGGTGGCACCGGCTGCTTGGTTGTGGGGCACTGTGGCCGGTACAGTTATGGGGGCACCGGCTGCTAGGTCGTGGAGCACTGTGGTCGGTACAGTATGGGGGCATCGGCTGCTTGGTTGTGGGGCACTGTGGCCGGTACAGTTATGGGGGCACCGGCTGCTTGGTCGAGGGGGACCGTGGCCAGTACAGTTATGGGGGCACCAGCTGCTTGGTTGTGGGACACTGTGGCTGATACATTTATGGGGGCACCAGCTGTTTGGTTGTGGGGCACTGTGGCCGGTACAGTTATGGGGGCATCGGTTGCTTGGTTGTGGGGCACTGTGGCTGGTACAGTTATGGGGGCACTGGCTGCTTGGTTGTGGGGCACTGTGGCCGGTACAGTTATGGGGGCACGGCTGCTTGGTCGTGGGGCACTGTGGCTGGTACAGTTATGGGGGCACCGGCTGCTTCGTCGTGGGGCACTGTGGTCGGTACAGTATGGGGGCTCCGGCTGCTTGGTTGTGGGGCACTGTGGCCGGTACAGTTATGGGGGCACCGGCTGCTTGGTCGTGGGGCACTGTGGCCAGTACAGTTATGGGGGCACCGGCTGCTTGGTCGTGGGGCACTGTGGTCGGTACAGTATGGGGGCTCCGGCTGCTTGGCTGTGGGGCACTGTGGCCGATACAGTTATGGGGGCGCCGGCTGCTTGGTTGTGGGACACTGTGGCCGGTACAGTTATGGGGGCACGGCTGCTTGGTCGTGGGGCACTGTGGCTGGTACAGTTATGGGGGCACCGGCTGCTTCGTCGTGGGGCACTGTGGTCGGTACAGTATGGGGGCTCCGGCTGCTTGGTTGTGGGGCACTGTGGCCGGTACAGTTATGGGGGCACCGGCTGCTTGGTCGTGGGGCACTGTGGTCGGTACAGTATGGGGGCACATCCCTGTCACTAGGAGGGGTAAGTAACGAAGGATGTGGTCAGTGCCTGAGGCAGTGTTTCCCAAGCAAGGTGCCTCCAGCTGTGGCAAAACTACAACTCCCAGCATGCCCGGACAGCCTTCGGCTGTCCGGGCATGCTGGGAGTTGTAGTTTTGCCACAGCTGGAGGCACCCTGCTTGGGAAACACTGGCCTGAGGGATGGAGATTTCTCTATACTGTATTGTTGTCGCAGTTCACATGACCCTGGCCGTGTGTACATGAAGGGTTAATCCATAGTTCTCCCTCACAATGGCCGCACACTGAGGTGTTACTATGGGAGCGTCTGCTTACTATTCACCACTGTCACCATGACAACCACCTCAGACTCACTAGGAACCCGGCAACCAATCAGCATCCCCCCTCTGTATCTACGAACCGGCCAATCACGGCGCAGCGATTCTCTCTGCCCTAAATCACGTGCAGCCCCCCAACTTCTGCCCACAAAGACCCCCAAAAGTCCTGTCTCCGTGGCTACAGTCACTGGAGCGCGGCCCGGAGCCGTAACCACTTAGCCAGCCGCCCGGCGATAAGTCATCCTCCGGGTATTTTTGGAACAATTTTCGGACAATTTTACTCTGGGAACTGACGGAGTGGGCGAGGAGCGCGCCCAAAATAGAAGAACCTTCAATGCGCTGATGTCATAGTCTGAGAGGGCGGGACGCCAAATATCCCACCGTACAGGAGCTCCTTGTCTTCACTGATGGGGGAGGGGGTCATTATATTCCATGTACGTCATCCAGGCGGTCGCGGGACATGATGGGGGTAGTAGTTCCCCAGACGGGATGTGAGCGTAATTATTCCGCTCGGAAATTCCGCCATGTGACCATAGCCTAAGGGGCGCGTTCACACCGAGTAATCCCACTTGAATTCTCCGCTTAGAAATAATTAACATCTTCTTCGCCATTGACTTCAATGTATTTTTACTCTGCACTGTTCACACTGCGCAAATTCCGCTCGCGGAATTCCGTTCCGCTAGAAGGAAGAACATGTTCATTCTTCTTGCGGAATACGCGAGCAGAAATCCGTTGAAGGCAATATTTTAAAAATAATTATGCTTGAAATCGCTTCCAAACGGAATTTGCGCAAAATTCACGTGGAAATTCCACACGAAAAAAATAAATAAAAAGGGAAATTCCAATTGGTGGTTGTAGTCCAGCAAAAAATAAAAAAATAAAATAAAAAGTTTCCTCCTATATCCCCTGTGGAAAATGTGTGCGAAATTCCGCGTTAATTCCACGCGATTTTTATGTAAATTTTGTGCAAAAAAAAAACGTAAATTCCATGGCGTAATTTCTACGCGAGGATTCCTCTCCTATTTCTCAGTGTGAACGCACCCTAAAGGGGATGTCCAGGATTAGAAAAACATTAGCTGCTTCTTTTCAAAAACAGCGCCACTCTTGTCCTCAGGTCGTGTGCGGTATTGCAGCTCAGGTCGTGTGCGGTATTGGCCCTGTTTCTTTTTTTCGTAATCCTATATCCCAGTGAGTGACTGCCGCAGTACCTGGCACAACCAGTAGTCACGCGTGGCGCTGTTTTTGATAGAAAGCAGCCATGTTTCCCAATCTTAGACAATCCCTTTAAAGGGGCTATACAGGATTAGGAAAAATTACATTTCTTCCAAGACAGCGCCACCCCCTGTCCTCAGGTTGTGGGCGGTAGAACAAGTCGTCTCTATTCAGTTGAACGGACTTAGCTGCAATACCACTTACAACCTAACGACAAGAGCGGCGCTGTTTCTGGAAGACAGCAGCCATGTTTTTCTGATCATGTATAACCTCTTTAAATTCCGGGAGGCTGAGATATGAGGAGCTACATACAGGGTACTCACATGGTCGAGTTGTATTACCACACACAACCTTAGGGCAGGGGTGGTGCTGGTGCCTCCAGCTGTTGTAGTTTTACAACCCTGTTTAAGGGAAATTTTGGCTCACAAATACCTCTGTTCTGCTGCTCAGTCATTCTGACATCCACTGCTCAGAAAGGGGCATGTCCAAGGTAAGCCATGAGCCCGCCTTCACTTACTATGCATTCACTTCCTCCCTGAGTCTGCTGTGCTGGGTCTCTTCATCCAATCCCTGCAGGCTGCCCTGTAACCCCCTCCTCTTTGTTTTCATTCTGCAGTCTGATAGGACAGGAGTGAGCACAGAGGAGTGCTAGTCCCGCCCTCACTTACTGGACTATGTCCTATGCCTGTGCCTGAGCTGCATGCAGGGTACTCACATGGTGAAGTTGTAATACCACACGCAACCTGAGGATAGGGGTGGCGCTGTTTTTTTTTTTTTTTTTCTTTTTTTTTCTTTCCAGAAACCTTGTTTTTCTAATTCTGGATAACCCAGGATTGGGAAACATTGCTGCTTTCTACAGCGCCACATCCGACTACTGGTTGTGTGAGGTACTGCAGCTCAGGCCCATCAGACAGCAGTCACCCCCTAGGACCCCATCAAAAGGACTATGTTATGCAACAGTGTTTCCCAACAGGGTGCCTCCAGTTGTTGCAAAACTACAACTCCCAGCATGCCCGGACAGCCTTCGGCTGTCCAGGCATGCTGGAAGTTGTAGTTTTTTAACAGCTGGAGGCACCCTGGTTGGAAAATGGGATTCCAGAAACAGCGCCACTCCTGTATATGGCCCCTGTCCGGTATTGCAGGTCATTCCCTTCTTTCTAATCTTATATAAGAAAGTAGACATAAGGAATGGAAAACATGGCTGCTCTCTACCGCGAACAGCGCCACAGGTGTACACTGGTTGTGCACGGTATTGCAGTTCAGTCCCATTCACTGTAAGGGAGCTAAGTGAGCACTTTGCAACCACACGGTGATGTAACCGCACAGTGACATCATCACGTATGATGACATATTTCTACCATGCATGCACCAGGGCCCAGGCCTGCTCTCCTGCAGGGGCCGCACAGTGCCCGCCGCAGTCAGGGTGTCTGGGGGGCGGCACGTGGTGCAGGAACAGGAGCTCTTTTGAGTCCCAGCCTGGTGCAGAGGACACAGACGCCCTGTGTGGAGAGTGACCACCTGCTAAGCAGACACGAACACTGCAGCTGTATTGTACCACGTATGGCTGCGCCAGATGCAGCTGGGATATAAATAGCTGGCAGCGCCGCTTGGCATTAACCTCTTTATCCCTGGGTGAGGGCTGCATGCCCGCTGGCTGCATATTGTGAATGGGAAACTGTGTTCTGCGCTCAGAATAAAGGAAGAATGCTTCGCCTGCACCTGAATGGCCTCCTGGTACAGTGTAAAGGGGGATTCCGAATTCACCGGTGCCCATAAAAGAAATGGCAAACTGTACCCCGATTATATTGACTTTGCCAACTTTCTACATCACACATTTGTATATGGGGTGGTTTAGGGTTGAGTAGTCATACCCCTGGTGTTCTAGATCTAATATCAGTGGTTCTATAGGGTGATTAGGGGTTAATACCTAATATTCCTGGTGGTCTAGGGTAGTAAAGGAGTTAAAAGTGATACCTGTGGTTCTCTAAGTTGGTAAAGGGGTTAATACCTAATATCCCTGGTGGTCTAGAGAGGTTTGGGTATTTACTGGAAATGCCTAGTGATTTAGGGTTATAACAGTGATATTTTAGGGTTGTCTAGGGTGGTAAGGGGTTAATACCTAATATGCCTGGTGGTCTAGGGTGGTGACGGACTTAACAGTGATATCGGTGGCTCTCTTAGGTGATAAAGGGCTTAATACTAATATCCCTGGTGGTCTAGAGAGGTTTGAGTACTTACTGGATATGCCTTGTGATTTAGGGTTGTGAATGAGATAACAGTGATATTTTGGGGTGGTCTAGAGTGGTAAGGGGTTAATACCCAATATCCCTGGTGATCTAGAGAGGTTTGGGTACTTACTGGAAATGCCTAGGGATTTAAGGGTGTGAATTATATAACACTGATATATATAGTTGTCTAGAGTGGTAGGAGCTTAATACCTAATATCCCTGGTGGTCTAGAGAGGCTTGAGTACTTACTGGATATGCCTTGTGATTTAGGGTTATGAATTAGATAACAGTGATATTTTGGGGTTGTCTAGAGTGGTAAGGGGTTAATACCTAATATGCCTGGTGGCCTAGGGTGGTGACGAAGTTAACAGTGATATCTGTGGCTCTCTAAGGTGATAAAGGGGATAATACCTAATATCCCTGGTGGTCTAGAGAGGTTTTGGTACTTACTGGAAATGCCTAGGGATTTAAGGGTGTGAATCAGAAAACACTGATATCTATAGTTATCTAGGGTGGTCTAGAGTGGTGAAGGAGATAACAGTGATATCTGGGGTTGTGCAGAGTGGTAAGAGGTTAATGGCTAATATCCCTGGTGGTCTACAGAGGTTTTGGTACATACTGGATATTTCTGTTAATTTCGGGTTGGGAATTAGATAACAGTGATACCAGTAGTAGTCTAGGGGGTAAGGGGTTAATATGTAATATCCCTGGTGGTCTATAGTGGTGAATAAGTTACCGGTGATATTTGGGGTTGTCTAGGGTGGTAAGAGGTTAATACCTAATATCCCTGGTAGGCTAGAGTTGTGAAGGAGATAACAGTGATATCTGTGAATATCTAGAGTGATAAGGGGTTAATGCCTAATATCCCTGGTGGTCTACAGAGGTTTGGGTACTTACTGCATATCCCTAATGGTTTTGGGTGGTGAAGAAGATGAGAGTGATACTTTGGGTTGTCTAAGGTGGTAATGGGTTAATATCTAATATTCCTGCATGTCTAAGGCAGTGTTACCCAACCAATGTGCCTCCAGCCTACACCGGGCATGCTGGAAGTTGTAGATTTTGCAACAGCTGGAGGCACCCTGGTTTGGAAACACTGGTCTGGATGGTGAAGGAGTTAACAGTGATATTTTGTGTTGTCTAGGGTGGTAAGGGGTTTTCTAGGATTAGAGAAACATGGCTTGATAAACAGCACCACACTTGTCTGCAGGTTGTGCGTGGTACTGCAGCTCAGCTCCGTTGAAGTGAATGAGGCTGAGCTGCAAAAACACACACAACCTGTGTACAGGGGCGGTGATGTAAAGTATTTTCCAATCTGTGAAAAGTGCCATACGCATGCGCGAGTCTACGCTATTAGCGTAGACCTAGCGTAGGCTACGTTAGTAGCGTAAACCTGCGCATGCGCAGTAGTAAATTTAGCTTATTGGAAAATACTTTAGATCAGTGGTCTTCAACCTGCAGACCTCCAGATGTTGCAAAACGACAACTCCCAGCATGCTCGGACAGCCAACGGCTGTCCGGGCATGCTGGGAGTTGTCGTTTTGCAACATCTGGAGGTCCGCAGGTTGAAGACCACTGCTTTAGATCATAGGCTTACGTTAATAGCTTACTATTTACTACTGCGCATGCGCAGGTTTACGCTGCTAACGTAGCCTACGCTAATAGCGTAGACTCGCGCGTGCGTATGGCACTTTTCACAGATTGGAAAATACATTACATCAGCGGCATCATTCCTGGAATAAAGCATTTGTGTTTCCTGTGTGCAATACCAGACATTACCTATGAACAGGAGTGGTGCTGTTTCTGTACACTAATGGGACTCACCTTTTTAAAGGGGTACTCCGGTGAAAAACTGGTGCCAGACAGTGAAACAGATTTGTGAATTACTTCTATTTAAAAATCTTAATCCTTCCAGTACTTATCAGCTGCTGTATGTTCCACAGGAAGTTGTGTAGTTCTTTCCAGTCTGACCACAGTGCTCTCTGCTGACACCTCTGTCCATGTCAGGAACTGTCCAGAGCAGGAACAAATCCCTATAGCAAACGTCTCCTGCTCTGGACAGTTCCTGACATGGACAGAGGTGTCAGCAGAGAGCACTGTGGTCAGACTGGAAAGAACTACACAACTTCCTGTGGAACATACAGCAGCTGATAAGTACTGGAAGGATTAAGATTTTTAAATAGAAGTAAATTACAAATCTGTTTATCTCTCTGGTACCAGTTGATTTAATTTTTTTTTTTTTTTACCGGAGTACCCCTTTAAGCTCTTAAAGCCCTCTTAATTGGGTACCAGGGATGACTGCTAACTGATATGTATGGTTGGCTTACGTGACAGAGGTGACCATCACCCCCATCATCCTATGGCACCTCCCTTATATCCAGCAGGAAGCTTTCACTGCTTATTTATTCTACACAAATCATCTGAAGATCAGGAAGCTGCCCCCCCCCCCAGGGCTCCCCCTCCGGCCACCAACACAATACGCATTGTCCCTGACATCAAGAATCATGTCCGCATTCCTTCTGAGATCTGGACCGATCTCAAACCGCACCTATAGCAAGTGTCACCCAGCTCTGCACAACCCTTAGCGGTTCTGCTGAGTCTTATCATCCTGTGTCAGTGGGCACTGCAGTTCTGGCGTTCCATTCATGAACCAGGAAGCTCAGGACGAACTTTATTTTAGGTCTCACCCAGCGAGGAGATGATCCTGAGCTAATGGGGCCTTCTGGACCCTATAAAAGGTGGAGAAAAACATAACAGTGATATCTGGGGTTGTCTAGGGTGATAACGGGTTAATAAATTATATCCCTGGTGGTCTAGGAGTTAACAGTGATATTTCTGGGCAGTCTAGGGTGGTAAGGGATTAATACCTAATATCCCTGGTGGTCTAAGGTTTTGTAGAAGATAACAGTGATATCTGTAGTAGTACAGGGCAGTAAGGGGTTAATAGCTAATATTCCTGGTGGTCTAGGGTGGTGAAGGAGATAAGTGATGTCTGCGGTTGTCTAGGGTGGTAAGCGGTTAATGCCTAATATCCCTGGTGGTCTAGGGTGGTGAAGGAGATAACAGTGATATATGGGGTTGTCTAGGGTGATAATGGGTTAATGTCTAATATCCCTGGTGGTCTAAAAGTTTACTTTGATATTTGGGGTTGTCTAGGGTGGTAAGGGATTAATATATGATATCCCTGTTGGTCTAGGGTGTTAAAGGAGATAACAGTGATATCTTGTGTTGTCTAGGGTGATAATGGGTTTATAGGAAACATCCAGTGATGTATGTGGCAGTCTAGGGTTGTAAGGGGTTAATATCTAATATCCCTGGTGGTCTAGGCATGTAAATAAGATTACAGTTCTATCTGGGGTTGTCTAGAGTGATAATAAGTTAATACGTAATATCCATGGAGGTCTAGGAGTTAACAGTGATATTTTGGGGTTGTCTAGGGAGGTAAGGGGTTAAGACCTAATATCCCTGGTGGTCTAGGGTGGATAAGGAGATAACAGTGAAATCTGTTGTTCTTTAGCGTGTTAAGGGGCCAATACCTAATATTCCTGGTGGTCTAGGGTGAAGAAGGAGATAACAGTGATATCTATAGTGCCCTAGGGTAATAAGGGGTTAATACCCAATATCCCTGGTGGTCTAGGGTGGGGAAGAAGATAACAGTGATATCTGTCGCGTTCTAGGGTGGTAAGGGGTTACTACCTAATATCCCTGGTGGTCTAGGGTGAGAAAGGAGATAGCGGTGATATCTATAGTGCTGTAGGGTGGTAAGGGGTTAATACCTAACATCCCTGGGGGTCTAGGGTGAGGAAGGAGATAACGGTGATATCTATAGTGCTCTAGGGTGGTAAGGGGTTAACACATAACATCCCTGGTGGTGTAGGGTGAGGAAGGAGATAACAGTGATATCTATAGTGTTCTAGGGTGGTAAGGGGTTACTACCTAATATCCCTGGTGGTCTAGGGTGAGAAAGGAGATAGCGGTGATATCTATAGTGCTGTAGGGTGGTAAGGGGTTAATACCTAACATCCCTGGGGGTCTAGGGTGAGGAAGGAGATAACGGTGATATCTATAGTGCTCTAGGGTGGTAAGGGGTTAACACATAACATCCCTGGTGGTGTAGGGTGAGGAAGGAGATAACAGTGATATCTATAGTGTTCTAGGGTGGTAAGGGGTTACTACCTAATATCCCTGGTGGTCTAGGGTGAGAAAGGAGATAGTGGTGATATCTATAGTGCTGTAGGGTGGTAAGGGGTTAATACCTAACATCCCTGGGGGTCTAGGGTGAGGAAGGAGATAACGGTGATATCTATAGTGCTCTAGGGTGGTAAGGGGTTAACACATAACATCCCTGGTGGTGTAGGGTGAGGAAGGAGATAACAGTGATATCTATAGTGCTCTAGGGTGGTAAGGGGTTACTACCTAATATCCCTGGTGGTCTAGGGTGAGAAAGGAGATAGCGGTGATATCTATAGTGCTGTAGGGTGGTAAGGGGTTAATACCTAACATCCCTGGGGGTCTAGGGTGAGGAAAGAGATAACGGTGATATCTACAGTGCTCTAGGGTGGTAAGGGGTTAACACATAACATCCCTGGTGGTGTGAGGTGAGGAAGGAGATAACGGTGATATCTAAAATGTTCCTCTAGTTCTTGGCCAGCAGGGGGCGATCCTGTTCTGTATGAAGATATTGCTGGAAGGTTTCCCCTCACATCATGTCCTGGACTGTCAGTTCTCATTTCATTAGGTGGAGGGTAATTATCCTGGACAGAGGAGGGGGGCGCTGCGCTCAAGAAGGCCAAATAATTGGGAGGAAGGCGGGGGGGACAGGATCTGGAGCCGCTCCGCCAACGCCTCGACTTAATGAACAGCCGCTGAGAGATCGTCCGTACAGACCTGCGCCCAGCCGGAGGTTGTCAGGTGACATGGTGACGGTCACTGACGTCTCAAAGGGATCTGCCAGAAAATGTATACACTGTGCTAGTCCTAGTGCAGGGGGGCTGTTCTGCAACATACTTATAGATCAGAGGTCCCCAGCATGTTACTGCGTGCCGCTGGGAGTTGTAGTTTTGCACCAGTTTAGCAGTAACATTCTGGGGACCACTGATCTATAAGTATGTTGCAGAACAGCCCCCCTGCACTAGGAATAGCACAGTGTATACGATTTTCTAGCAGATCCCTTTGGGAGTTGTAGTTCTGCAACAGCTGGAGAGACACAGGTTGGGGGAACACTGTTATAACAGAAGGCTGTCAGGGCATGATGGGAGTTGTAGTTCTGCAACAGCTGGAGAGACACAGGTTGGCGAACACTCTTATAACAGAAGGCTGTCAGGGCATGATGGGAGTTGTAGTTCCGTAACAGCTGGAGAGACAAAGGTTGGCGAACACTGTCCAAATTGTTGCTATGCAGCGCCATCTACTGGTGATACTTAGAAAGTTCAAGGTCCAGCAGTAGAATCATTAATTTTTTTATGTTAATTTTTTTCCCTAAATATGGTGAAAACTGATAATTTACTCCTCTAAACCGTAAAAAAAGAAAAAACTGCAATTAAAAGAAGTGTAATAGGAAAAAAAAAGAGGAAAACTGAAGTTAGAGCCCCGGCCGTTTCTTTATTGTTTGGCGCCATCTAATGGTGACAATATAAAACCTCAAGTGCGTGGAACAAAGGAGAAGGACAGGAGAGAAGAGCTGGCTTTAACCCTTTTCTTGCTGCAGCACTTTTTCGTGTCAGTGTTTCAGGTTTATTTTTCCTCTTCGTCTCCCAAGAGCCGTGGATTTATTTTATTTTATCTTTCTGCCCATTTGTATTTCCTGGTTGAGCAGTTGCTCAATACTACAATTCCCAGAATGCATTGCTCCCCCATAGCTCTTCATCACAGTCCTCCCACCCTGGCTTATTCCCTTTCACACCACTCCTGCCACTTTTACAGCCCAGAGCTGCTGCAGAACATCACATTGCACAGCAGACTGTCACACAATTAGTCAGGTTTAGGCAGCTGCTGTATTCATTCCCTGTCTGCTCCTCTGCCTGTGGCATTGTTCAGCACGAGGCAGCATGCTGCAACCACATCTCGTTGTTCCGTAAGTGTCCCAATAAAAATATAATTGTGTATACAACAGGAAGATGGTGATGCAAGGTAAATGGGCTGATCAGAGTTGGTGACATCACTCAGGGGGCGGGGCTAGACATAAGAGACAAGATTCAGCCACACCTCCTCAGACAGCAGAGGATGATGCATTGACTCAGAGAGTGAGTCAGGAGCTGCAGAGACAACACCACACTGTCAATGAAAGGACTACACAACTTCCTGTCTGAAGAGAAGGGGGAGCCTGGAAGCTGCTGAGACAACACCACACTGACAATGAGAGGACTACACAACTTCTTGTCAGAAGAAAAGGAGGAGTCGGGGAGCTGCTGAAGCAACACCGCACTGACAATGAGAGGACTACACAACTTCCTGTCTGGGTGCAGGGAGGAGCTGCTGAGACAACACCACACTGACAGCTATAAGACTACATAAATTCCTGTCAAAGTATTTTAATTAAAAAACATTCTGAAGCCAGAACAATCTGTGATAACACTATAATAGTGAGTTATATACATGGCAGTGATAGTTTTCTGTTCCTGGAGTACCCCTTTATACCCCTTTAAAGGGGTACTCCACTGCTCAGCATTTGGAACAAACTGTTCCGAGCACTGGAGTCGGCGCCAGGAGCTTGTGACGTCATAGCCCCGCCCTCTAATGACGTCACGCTTAATGCAAGTCTATGGGGATATAAAGGGGTATAAAGGGACTGCAGTCACGCCCCCTCCCATAGACTTGCATTGAGGGGCGGGGCGTGACTGCATGAGGGGGCGGGGCTATTACATCACGAGCTCCCAGTTCCAGCGTTTGGAACAGTTTTTTCCAAACGCTGAGCAGCGGAGTATTCCTTTATACTCCTTTATACCCCTTTATATCCCTTTATACTCCTTTATATCCCTTTATACTCCTTTATATCCCTTTATACTCCTTTATACCCCTTTATACTCCTTTATACTCCTTTATATCCCTTTATACTCCTTTATATCCCCTTATACTCCTTTATATCCCTTTATACCCCTTTATATCCCTTTATACCCCTTTATACTCCTTTATATCCCTTTATACTCCTTTATATCCCTTTATACCCCTTTCTATCCCTTTATACCCCTTTATACTCCTTTATATCCCTTTATACTCCTTTATACCCCTTTATATCCCTTTATATCCCTTTATATCCCTTTATACTCCTTTATACCCCTTTATACCCCTTTATATCCCTTTATACTCCTTTATATCCCTTTATACTCCTTTATACCCCTTTATACCCCTTTATATCCCTTTATACTCCTTTATACCCCTTTATACCCCTTTATACCCCTTTATATCCCTTTATACTCCTTTATACCCCTTTATACTCCTTTATACCCCTTTAAACCCCTTTATACTCCTTTATATCCCTTTATATCCCTTTATACCCCTTTATACCCCTTTATATCCCTTTATACCCCTTTATACTCCTTTATACCCCTTTAAACCCCTTTATACTCCTTTATATCCCTTTATACCCCTTTATACTCCTTTATATCCCTTTATACTCCTTTATATCCCTTTATACTCCTTTATATCCCTTTATATCCCTTTATACTCCTTTATATCCCTTTATATCCCTTTATACTCCTTTATACTCCTTTATATCCCTTTATACCCCTTTATATCCCTTTATACCCCTTTATATCCCTTTATACTCCTTTATATCCCTTTATACTCCTTTATATCCCTTTATATCCCTTTATATCCCTTTATACTCCTTTATATCCCTTTATACCCCTTTATACTCCTTTATATCCCTTTATACCCCTTTATATCCCTTTATACTCCTTTATACTCCTTTATATCCCTTTATATCCCTTTATACTCCTTTATATCCCTTTATACTCCTTTATATCCCTTTATATCCCTTTATACTCCTTTATATCCCTTTATATCCCTTTATACTCCTTTATATCCCTTTATACTCCTTTATATCCCTTTATATCCCTTTATACTCCTTTATATCCCTTTATATCCCTTTATACTCCTTTATACTCCTTTATACTCCTTTATACCCCTTTATATCCCTTTATATCCCTTTATACCCCTTTATACCCCTTTATACTCCTTTATATCCCTTTATATCCCTTTATATCCCTTTATATCCCTTTATACCCCTTTATACCCCTTTATACCCCTTTATACCCCTTTATATCCCTTTATACTCCTTTATATCCCTTTATATCCCTTTATACTCCTTTATACTCCTTTATACTCCTTTATACCCCTTTATATCCCTTTATATCCCTTTATACCCCTTTATACCCCTTTATACTCCTTTATATCCCTTTATACCCCTTTATACCCCTTTATACCCCTTTATACCCCTTTATATCCCTTTATACCCTTTATATCACTTTATACTCCTTTATACCCCTTTAAACCCCTTTAATAAGCCAGCACTGGTGTGTGGATCTGTGTTCCCACCTGCTGTAATACACTGATCTGCTCTGTAATCAGCCCACGTTATGATGTACATCAAATTCAGGAAGGGGTTAAAGTAATAAAGATCTTCTCACAGCTGAAGGTCTGTTACAATGTGCAGGAAATAACTCCAAACTAAACAGGAGTAGCACCAGGAGCAGCACCAGATTCAACACCAGGATCAGCACCAGGATCAGCACCAGGATCAGCACCAGAAGCAGCACCGGGAGCAGCACCAGGATCAACACCAGGATCAGCACCAGAAGCAACACCGGGAGCAGCACCAGGATCAACACCAGGATCAGCACCAGGATCAGCACCAGGAGCAGCACCAGCATCAACACCAGGATCAACACCAGGAGCAACACCAGGAGCAGCACCAGGATCAGCACCAGTATCAACACCAGGATCAACACCAGGAGCAGCACCAGGATCAGCACCAGAAGCAGCACCAGAAGCAGCACCAGGAGCAGCACCAGCATCAACACCAGGATCAACACCAGGAGCAACACCAGGATCAGCACCAGGAGCAGCACCAGGATCAGCACCAGGAGCAGCACCAGAAACAACACCAGGATCAACACCAGGATCAGCACCAGGATCAACACCAGGATCAACACCAGGATCAGCACCAGAAGCAGCACCAGGATCAACACTAGTGTTGCTCACGAATATTCGCAATTCGAATATTATTCGCGAATATCGCATATTCGCGAATTCGCGAATTTCGCGAATATAGCGCTATATATTCGTAATTACGAATATTCTTTTTTTTTTATTTTTTTTTTTTCACAGTACACATCACAGTGATCATCCCTCTCTGCTTCCAGCTTGTGTGGTGTAAAGAAGGCTCTAATACTACTGTGTGAGACTGGCGTGCGAAAATTCGCATATGCTAATTTTCGCATATGCTAATTTTCGCACATGCGAAAATGTGCATATACGAATTTTCGCATACACGAATTTTCGCATATGCGAAAATACAAGGAGAATATAACGAATATGCGAATATTCGCGAATATATGCCGAATATTCGCCCATATATTCGCGAATATTCGCGAATTCGAATATGGCCTATGCCGCTCAACACTAATCAACACCAGGAGTAGCACCAGGAGCAGCACCAGGAGCAACACCAGGAGCAGCACCAGGAGGATCAGCACCAGGATCAGCACCAGGAGCAGCACCAGGAGCAGCACCAGGATCAGCACCAGGAGGATCAGCACCAGGATCAGCACCAGGAGCAGCACCAGGATCAGCACCAGAAGTAGCACCAGGAGCAGCAACAGGAGCAGCACCAGGAGGATCAGCACCAGGAGCAGCACCAGGATCAGCACCAGAAGCAGCACCAGGATCAGCAGTCTCTCTCCACTACAAGGATCAGTCTATTCACCTCCATACTACATCACATCCACCTCCCTATAGTAATAAGGCAGCAGAGAGGTCAGGCACTGTCAAGGACTTGTAGTCCCATGGATGATCAGAGACTCAACTCCACATCCCAAACAGCAAAATGAAGAATGAAGCGGCGATCCACAGGACTCAATCCAAAAAGTGTTTTATTCACCCATCAGTACAAGATGCAGCGTTTTGACCCACAGCCAGGATCTTTTTTAAGCATCTTGTACTGATGGGTGAATAAAACACTTTTTGGATTGAATCCTGTGAAGCGCCGCTTCATTCTTCATTTTGCTCCCTATAGTGATATATACAGGCACAGGAAGATTCTTGGTGCACTGCCAGTTATAAACACAAGGTGGCGCAATAGACAAACACAGCTGAATGAGGTCCTGACTATATCCTGCACGAACACGTATCCTGCTAGTGTGATCGGCTGCACTACTGACTATGGTGTTATCGGCTGCACTACTGACTATGGTGTGATCGGCTGCACTACTGACTATAGTGTGATCGGCTGCACTACTGACTATAGTGTGATAGGCTGCACTACTGACTATAGTGTGATAGGCTGCACTACTGACTATAGTGTGATCGGCTGCACTACTGACTATGGTGTTATCGGCTGCACTACTGACTATGGTGTGATCGGCTGCACTACTGACTATGGTGTGATCGGCTGCACTACTGACTATAGTGTGATCGGCTGCACTACTGACTATAGTGTGATCGGCTGCACTACTGACTATAGTGTGATCGGCTGCACTACTGACTATAGTGTGATCGGCTGCACTACTGACTATGGTGTGATCGGCTGCACTACTGACTATAGTGTGATCGGCTGCACTACTGACTATAGTGTGATAGGCTGCACTACTGACTATAGTGTGATCGGCTGCACTACTGACTATAGTGTGATCGGCTGCACTACTGACTATAGTGTGATCGGCTGCACTACTGACTACAGCAACTGTGACTGGCATTGTTATATGGCACTGTAGCTGGCACTGTTATATGGCACTGTAGCTGGCATTGTTATATGGCACTGTAGCTGGCATTGTTATAGAGCACTGTAGCTGGCATTGTTATAGGGCACTGTAGCTGGCATTGTTATAGGGCACTGTAGCTGGCATTGTTATAGGGCACTGTAGCTGGCATTGTTATATGGCACTGTAGCTGGCATTGTTATAGGGCACTGTAGCTGGCATTGTTATATGGCACTGTAGCTGGCATTGTTATATGGCACTGTAGCTGGCATTGTTATAGGGCACTGTAGCTGGCATTGTTATATGGCACTGTAGCTGGCATTGTTATATGGCACTGTAGCTGGCATTGTTATAGGGCAGTGTAGCTGGCAATATTATATGGCACTGTAGCTGGCATTGTTATAGGGCACTGTAGCTGGCATTGTTATAGGGCACTGTAGCTGGTATTGTTATATGGCACTGTAGCTGGCAATATTATATGGCACTGTAGCTGGCATTGTTATATGGCACTGTAGCTGGCATTGTTATATGGCACTGTAGCTGGCATTGTTATATGGCACTGTAGCTGGCATTGTTATATGGCACTGTAGCTGGCATTGTTATAGGGCACTGTAGCTGGTATTGTTATAGAGCACTGTAGCTGGCATTGTTATAGGGCACTGTAGCTGGCACTGTTATAGGGCACTGTAGCTGGCACTGTTATATAGCACTGTAGCTGGCACTGTTATAGGGCACTGTAGCTGCCATTGTTATAGGGCACTGTAGCTGGCATTGTTATAGGGCACTGTAGCTGGCATTGTTATAGGGCACTGTAGCTGGCATTGTTATAGGGCACTGTAGCTGCCATTGTTATATGGCACTGTAGCTGGCATTGTTATAGGGCACTGTAGCTGGCAATATTATATGGCACTGTAGCTGGCATTGTTATAGGGCACTGTAGCTGGCATTGTTATAGGGCACTGTAGCTGGCAATATTATATGGCACTGTAGCTGGCATTGTTATATGGCACTGTAGCTGGCATTGTTATGGGGCACTGTAGCTGGCATTGTTATATGGCACTGTAGCTGGCATTGTTATATGGCAATGTAGCTGGCATTGTTATAGGGCACTGTAGCTGGCATTGTTATAGGGAACTGTAGCTGGCATTGTTATAGGGAACTGTAGCTGGCATTGTTATAGGGAACTGTAGCTGGCATTGTTATATGGCACTGTAGCTGGCAATGTTATAGGGCACTGTAGCTGGCACTGTTATAGGGCACTGTAGCTGGCATTGTTATAGGGCACTGTAGCTGGCATTGTTACAGAGCACTGTAGCTGGCATTGTTATATATCACTGTAGTTGGCATTGTTATAGAGCACTGTAGCTGGCACTGTTATAGGGCACTGTAGCTGGCATTGTTATAGGGCACTGTAGCTGGCATTGTTATAGAGCACTGTAGCTGGCACTGTTATAGGGCACTGTAGCTGGCACTGTTATAGGGCACTGTAGCTGGCATTGTTATAGAGCACTGTAGCTGGCATTGTTATATATCACTGTAGCTGGCATTGTTATAGGGCACTGTAGCTGGCAATATTATATGGCACTGTAGCTGGCATTGTTATAGGGCACTGTAGCTGGCATTGTTATAGGGCACTGTAGCTGGTATTGTTATATGGCACTGTAGCTGGCAATATTATATGGCACTGTAGCTGGCATTGTTATATGGCACTGTAGCTGGCATTGTTATATGGCACTGTAGCTGGCATTGTTATATGGCACTGTAGCTGGCATTGTTATATGGCACTGTAGCTGGCATTGTTATAGGGCACTGTAGCTGGTATTGTTATAGAGCACTGTAGCTGGCATTGTTATAGGGCACTGTAGCTGGCACTGTTATAGGGCACTGTAGCTGGCACTGTTATATAGCACTGTAGCTGGCACTGTTATAGGGCACTGTAGCTGCCATTGTTATAGGGCACTGTAGCTGGCATTGTTATAGGGCACTGTAGCTGGCATTGTTATAGGGCACTGTAGCTGGCATTGTTATAGGGCACTGTAGCTGCCATTGTTATATGGCACTGTAGCTGGCATTGTTATAGGGCACTGTAGCTGGCAATATTATATGGCACTGTAGCTGGCATTGTTATAGGGCACTGTAGCTGGCATTGTTATAGGGCACTGTAGCTGGCAATATTATATGGCACTGTAGCTGGCATTGTTATATGGCACTGTAGCTGGCATTGTTATGGGGCACTGTAGCTGGCATTGTTATATGGCACTGTAGCTGGCATTGTTATATGGCAATGTAGCTGGCATTGTTATAGGGCACTGTAGCTGGCATTGTTATAGGGAACTGTAGCTGGCATTGTTATATGGCACTGTAGCTGGCAATGTTATAGGGCACTGTAGCTGGCACTGTTATAGGGCACTGTAGCTGGCATTGTTATAGGGCACTGTAGCTGGCACTGTTATAGGGCACTGTAGCTGGCATTGTTACAGAGCACTGTAGCTGGCATTGTTATATATCACTGTAGTTGGCATTGTTATAGAGCACTGTAGCTGGCACTGTTATAGGGCACTGTAGCTGGCATTGTTATAGGGCACTGTAGCTGGCATTGTTATAGAGCACTGTAGCTGGCACTGTTATAGGGCACTGTAGCTGGCACTGTTATAGGGCACTGTAGCTGGCATTGTTATAGAGCACTGTAGCTGGCATTGTTATATATCACTGTAGTTGGCATTGTTGTAGGGCACTGTAGCCGGCATTGTTATATGGCACTGTAGCTGGCATTGTTATAGGGCACTGTAGCCGGCATTGTTATATGGCACTGTAGTTGGCATTGTTATAGGGCACTGTAGCCGGCATTGTTATAGGGCACTGTAGCTGGCATTGTTATAGGGCACTGTAGCCGGCATTGTTATATGGCACTGTAGCTGGCACTGTTATAGGGCACTGTAGCCGGCATTGTTATATGGCACTGTAGCTGGCATTGTTATAAGGCACTGTAGCTGGCATTGTTATAGGGCACTGTAGCTGGCATTGTTATAGGGCACTGTAGCTGGCATTGTTATATGGCACTGTAGCTGGCATTGTTATATGGCACTGTAGCTGGCATTGTTATATGGCACTGTAGCTGGCATTGTTATAGGGCACTGTAGCTGGCATTGTTATAGGGCACTGTAGCTGGCATTGTTATAGGGCACTGTAGCTGGCATTGTTATAGGGCACTGTAGCTGGCATTGTTATAGGGCACTGTAGCTGGCATTCTTATATGGCACTGTAGCTGGCAATATTATATGGCACTGTTATAGGGCACTGTAGCTGGCATTGTTATATGGCACTGTAGCTGGCATTGTTATATGGCACTGTAGCTGGCATTGTTATATGGCACTGTAGCTGGCATTGTTATAGGGCACTGTAGCTGGCAATATTATATGGCACTGTAGCTGGCAATATTATATGGCACTGTAGCTGGCATTGTTATATAGCACTGTAGCTGGTATATACCCGCTGTCACGGATAATAACATGTTCTGCCACCTCCATGTCTATTTATTCAGGAGGATATAGTCATAGTACACACATATATATACATACACAATGGAGCCCTGTACAATGTGGGCGCGTCAGGGACATACAGGGTGTCACATATCAACCAGATTATCTGCACCAACCACATACCGCACGAGACACAGACACTACAACACCCATCCTCCTGCTCACTGCATGATGGTGATGGTACTACAACTCCAAATGATGGAAAGACATAGGAAAAGGGCACAAGGGTTGACCCCAAATATCCCCCAACATACACTACAGAGCATATACATGAAGAGCAATTCCAGATAGTGACCTATATATACTGGTACATAGGAGCAGTATTATAGTAGTTATATTCTTGTATATAGGAGCAGTATTATAGTAGATATATTCTTGTATATAGGGGGCAGTATTATAGTAGTTATATTCTTGTATATATAGGAGCAGTATTATAGTAGTTATATTCTTGTATATATAGGAGCAGTATTATAGTAGTTATATTCTTGTACATAGGAGCAGTATTATAGTAGTTATATTCTTGTATATAGGAGCAGTATTATAGTAGTTATATTCTTGTATATAGGAGGCAGTATTATAGTAGTTATATTCTTGTATATAGGAGCAGTATTATAGTAGTTCTATTCTTGTATATAGGAGCAGTATTATAGTAGTTCTATTCTTGTATATAGGAGCAGTATTATAGTAGTTATATTCTTGTATAAAGGAGCAGTATTATAGTAGTTATATTCTTGTATATAGGAGGCAGTATTATAGTAGTTATATTCTTGTATATAGGAGCAGTATTATAGTAGTTATATTCTTGTATAAAGGAGCAGTATTATAGTAGTTATATTCTTGTACATACGAGCAGTATTATAGTAGTTATATTCTTGTATATAGGAGCAGTATTATAGTAGTTATATTCTTGTATATAGGAGCAGTATTATAGTAGTTATATTCTTGTATATAGGAGCAGTATTATAGTAGTTATATTCTTGTATATAGGAGCAGTATTATAGTAGTTATATTCTTGTATATAGGAGGCAGTATTATAGTAGTTATATTCTTGTATATAGGAGCAGTATTATAGTAGTTATATTCTTGTATATAGGAGGCAGTATTATAGTAGTTATATTCTTGTATATAGGAGCAGTATTACAGTAGTTATATTCTTGTATATAGGAGGCAGTATTATAGTAGTTATATTCTTGTGTATATAGGAGCAGTATTATAGTAGTTATATTCTTGTATAAAGGAGCAGTATTATAGTAGTTATATTCTTGTACATACGAGCAGTATTATAGTAGTTATATTCTTGTATATAGGAGCAGTATTATAGTAGTTATATTCTTGTATATAGGAGCAGTATTATAGTAGTTATATTCTTGTATATAGGAGCAGTATTATAGTAGTTATATTCTTGTATATAGGAGCAGTATTATAGTAGTTATATTCTTGTATATAGGAGGCAGTATTATAGTAGTTATATTCTTGTATATAGGAGCAGTATTATAGTAGTTATATTCTTGTATATAGGAGGCAATTTTTATTAGTAAAAAAAAAAACAGAAATATTACAGTACATTCGACCACAAAAACTAAATGAAAACAATAATCACGTATTATATATCATACACTTGCATTAAAGAGAAAATAAATAAATAACAACACAAAAACATCATGAAGGTGAATATTATTCTATATGTACGTTCCTCCATAATGAACGATTTTTTCCATCCTTCCTGACCTCCAAACATTTGATCCACCTCAGTTCTGACATGATCAGGTCCACTGCTCTCCTATCATGGAAGGGTTCACTGTACATAGACACGCGGGTTCTGGTGTGCCAGTGATAGTATTTTATGACGGTGATGATCAGATATAACGTCTCCCGGTCAATGTCCCTCACACTAGATGTTACACCATATATAATTTCAGGGTATTTTAGGGTCTGTAGTCTCAGGATCTTAAGCTTCCTGGATATCGCCTGCCATATGTGTCGCCCTCCCCAACACTCCAATATAAAATGTGTCATGGTCTCCTCCTCCTGACACCCCAAGGGACACTTGCGATCTGACAGACTCAGATATCTTAAATTCCCCCTGACAAATAGTTTGCCGTGTAAGGACAGCCAGGCGATGTCATGAAATTTTTTCGGGAGCCTAACACTATTCAGGAGTCTCAGACTGTCCTGTAAGATGGCGGATGTACAGTCCTTCAGAGCTGGCTGTAAATAGAAGAACGTCCTACACACCATGACATACAGGTCCTTACGGGTCTTACACTCTATATAGGACTTCTCAATGCGCCATCTCTTCAGACATCTGAGCCCGTATTCCAGGTACGGGGGGAGGTAGTCACGCGTCCATCTCCCCCTCTTGAGACTGCCGCCTCGCACCCAAGACTCTGCAAAAGGCAATATCCAGTCCCTGATACTATTCACCCACAGGGAGCTGTTGTTTGAGTCCATGCAACCAAAATTAACTTTTAGAAACATGGAGTCAAAGAACACCCTTGGATTCAGCATATCCAACCCACCCTCTCTCCTCTGTAGGTAGGTGATCCCTCTTTTTATTGGGTTCAACCTGTTCCCCCAAAACATCCGGAAGAACAGGCTAAAGAGCCGAGCGGAGAAACATTCTGGCAAAGGAAAAACGACAGAGACATACAAGAAGACGGGGACCAGGTAAGTCTTCAACATTGTAACCCTTTCTCTATAGGTCAGCCTCCAGTTCTTCCATCGCTGAACCTTTGCATTTCCGGCTTCCAACTTCTCTTCCCAATTTAGTTTGGCATTATCGTCCCTCCCAAATTTGACCCCTAGGATTTTAATATAGGAGGAGGCTCTCACAAATTGGGGCAGATCAAAGTCTGGATCAGAATCAGATATCCAGAGAGCTTGACTCTTCTCAAAGTTGACCAGAGACCCTGAGGCCTCCGAGTAACTTCTGATGGCCATAGACAACATCTCCACCTCACGAGGCTCAGATATCACTACAGTCACATCATCCGCATAGGCAACAACACTCAGGGGCAGGGAGTGGGGGACCGGCACCCCCTGAAAACCACACTCCTGCAGTGACCTCAGAAACGGATCTAAGGCAAATACATACAGCAGCGGACTCAGTGGGCAACCTTGTCTCACCCCCGCCTCAACCCTGAACGTGTCACCCTGCCAACCATTGATCAGAGGAAAGCTCTCGGCCTCACAATACAAAGTCTTCAGCCAATCGATGAATTGTCCCGGAATACCGTACTTTGACAAAGTGGCCCATAGATACTCGTGATCTACTCTGTCAAAGGCTTTAGCCTGGTCAAGACTGACAACATATCTCCCACACCTCAGGGCTTTACATCTCTCAAACATCTCCCTTATGGAGATCACTGCCCCAGAGATGTTCCGCCCTTTTACTGTGCCATACTGACAGCCTGCCAACAGTGCCGGGGACAGACAAACTAACCTAGAAAACAGGATTTTTGCCAGAATCTTCCTGTCGACATTCAAGAGGGCAATTGGCCTCCAGTTCTTGATGTCACTCGGCTCTTTACCTTTAGACAGCAGAATCAGCGAGGACACTCTCATGGATGGAGGCATCAGGTGACTTTCTAGACAATTTGTGTAAACATCCACGAGGATTGGGGCCAAGAGGTCTCTGAATGTCTTATAGAATTCTGCTGTTATCCCATCTGGACCTGGTGCCTTCTTCAGATGTAACTTATCAATGGCCTCTTTGACCTCTGCCACCGTCAATTCTGCTGTCAAAGGAGAAAAGTCCAAATCATTAGTATCAGGGAGCGGAGTTGTCTCCAAGAATTGGGTCATCTTGTCTCTATCCAAAACCTTCCTCTGAAACAAGTCAGCATAGTACGATCTCACCACCCCCAGGATACCCTCCCGAGATTCCTGCAAAACACCCTGGGAGTCAGTGAGACCGGTGACAGATTTATTTGCCACCCGCTCCCGGCAATTCTCAAAGGGATCAGGAGACCCTAAGGACCCATAATCCCTTTCAAGAACCAGGGAGGTATACCTGCTGTACTGATACTGCCTTATCTCAGATTTCAGCTGGTCTATCCTTTGTTGGTCCCCACCCGCCGAATATAGTGACTCCAATTCTTTGCGCAGCTTGAGATACTGGCCATACTTACTCCTCCCCTTTTTAAAGGACAGTCTCTTTAAGAGGGTTCTGATCTCATCCTTGACATCCTCCCACCAGGCGGCCATATCATCATAGAAGTCCACCCGCTCTAGCTGACTCTGCATGAAGGAATGAACACATGTCTGAACATAGTCATCCTCCAACATACTAGAGTTGAGCTTCCATAGCCCCCTACCAATATCTGGGCGCTTAGTGGCTCCTAAACAGAAAACCAAGGCCATATGATCTGAATATGGGACAACTTTCTCACACATCTCACTAACCATTTCTGCAGGACTCACAAACGCCATGTCAATCCTACTGCTCCTGTCAGAACATGTGTATGTAAATTTTGGCTTTCTATCGCCCCGTGTAAAGACATCACTTAACCCGGACTGCAAGATCATGTTATTAAGGACTTTTGAGTCCCTGGCCACCGCTCTACCTGAGGACCTGTCACCTGAAGTCCTAGTGACATTGAAATCCCCGGCCATTATAACAGGGACAGCTGTAAACAGATATGGCTTGACATCATTAAACAACTGGACCCTTTCTGTCACTGTCTGCGGGCCATAGATATTTATGAGCCGGAGCCTTCTACCATGTATAGTGACCTCAAGGATCAGACACCTTCCCATGATGACCTCTGTCATCCTATGTATTGTCACATCCCTGGTGGTAAACAATATGGCCACCCCGGCATAAGGCTCCACAGCCAGTGACCAGAAAGAAGGCCCAGACGTCCATTCCCTCTCAGCCTCACGTAGGTGCCCCAGTGTAGTCAGGCGTGTCTCCTGTAAGAAGATGACATCTCTGTCCAGATATCTAAGATGGTCATAAACTATGTGCCGTGTCCTCTTCACTTTAATACTGTTCACATTACTTGAAGCAAGTTTTAAAGTAAACCCAGCCATGATAAGATAGTACAAGAAGAGCAGAGACCTGACGCCCATCATCACAAGTCAGAATCTGAGTCCCGCTGTCCACCACCTGTCTCCATGTCTGACTCTGCATTAGCTTTTACAGTCTGGGGTTTTCTTTTTATTGGGGGTTGGTCCCTTGTGTCATCATCACATTCGTCCTCTATTCTTTTTAACTCTGTGTCTAAATCACCGTCAAACTCTGACAGAACCTCGTATCTGTTGGACACGACCATTACTCCTGCCCCATTGTTGACCTTTTTCTGACTGGTGGTATACTCTCTCTCTGGCCTGCGGGATGAGGTGTCTTTTTTCCTTCTTTTAATTTTCTGGGCCTTACTTTCCTCAGATGCAGATGGGGATACAGAAGAGGATACCCCCGGTTGCTGCTGGTCCTGTGGGACAACCTCCATTCCACCTTGTGTGTTTTCTAACTGCTGAGGTGTTGGTGCGGTGTTACCCAAGTCTGGCTGGACCTCCTGTCTTGTTAATATAGACCCAGATATCAAAATCTCCTCCTCTACAGCCTCTGCCCCCGCCACAAGGTCCTCATCAGGAAGCTCCCGGCAGATGTTGTGCCAGGCATTGGGACAGTCCCGGTGAGGGTGACCGATCTCACCACAGAGATTGCACCTGATGTTCTGGCAATCAGCACTTAGGTGACCAGTTTCCCCACATAGATTACATTTTACCACTGTACATGTATTTGCCAGATGGCCAGGTTTACCACATTTAAAGCACTTTCTGGGCTGACCAGGGTAGAAACAAACGCCCTTTTCCCTCCCAATGAAGAAGGAGTTGGGCAGATGTTGTGTGATGTTCCCATGTTGGCGCAGCTTCACCAGGACCTTCCACCCTCCAGTCCAGATACCGTCATCATCTCTGTTCTTGGTGAGATCAGACACCAGGTCACAATGTCTGCGGAGCCACACCACAATGTCCTGGGGAGGAACAGCTTCATTCCAGAAGATGATGTTTATGATGACGGTATCTGGCTTGGATATGGGAATAAAACTGAATTTACTCCATCCATCCTTGTCTCTGAATCTGGGGAAGTTGGACCAGAACCTATCCAGATTAGACATGAGCTTAAAGCTGACATCATAGCCCTGTCTATCTGGAAGGTTTATTACTGCCAAGATGTCCGCTGGCACAAACCCCATCTGGTGGCACAGGAGCTCCCTCACCACAAACCTCCTATCTGGGAGCTCCTCCTTGGCACCTCTGTGCCGGAATCGCACAACATTCCTCCTTTTAAATGCCTGGCCAGTGTAATTGGCACTGGAGGTGAAGGATGGAGCACCACGGCTCCAGGCATTTCTAGGAGGAACCTGGCGGGTACCTGCGTCCTGTCTTACAGGGTTGGGGTCTACTCTAGGGGGCCCTGCCACATTTGCTGTGCTTGTGGGTAAAGGGGGGAAATCCTGCACAGTATTTTGTACAATAACACCTGTCCCATCCACCTCTATATCATCATCAGACACAACACCCCACACAGATTGTGCACCCCCTCCAGCCACCGACCCCTCAGGAACATCACAGTCCGCACCCCCAGTCCGTGCCCCAACATTATCACAATCCACACCCCCAGTCCGTGCCCCAACATTATCACAATCCACACCCCCAGTCCGTGCCCCAACATTAGTGCTCTGCTCCATCACCCCATCACCTTCATACACTGGTAAAAGTCCAATGTCCTGCTGATGTACTGGGACTTCTGGGACTTGTGGTGCCTCTGTTGGTCTCTGCTCCTGCTCAGGCCCAGCTGCAGGTTCCTGTGGCTGTTGTTCCTCGCCATACTTGCATATGTCCCCATCCTGGAAAGAGAACCGTGCCGGCTGTATGAGGGGTCTTGTCCCTTGCTGGGGCTCCTCCGGGGTGATGTCCGGTTCTATATCAGGTTTGGAGTCTGCTTCAAAGTTCAGCCTGTAGTTGGAGAATCGTTCCTGGTTCTTATACGTCTCTGCCAGTGGCCCCATCTTTACCAGTATACAGTCCATCTCCTTTACAATATCTGCGAGCTCAATGCTGAGTGTGTACAGTCTCTTATCATGTAGAGTCTTATACTGGGGATTTGCAGCCTTTAGCATATACACTGAGTCAATCTGCATGTGCAGCATACCCTTCAGGTGCTTGAGCTCCTCCATCCTCCTCACCAGAGCAGGGATCTCCTCCGCCAGCTGTAGCTCTGGTGCCCGGGCGGTCTCTTTGCCCTGCTGGTGGGGTTTGGGCAGTCTCTGAGGCTCCTTGAATGTATCAGACCCATGAGCAGCTGTATCAAGGTCTCTGGCCTGGGATCTGGTGCGGCCTGAGCGGGTCATGCTGGAGACCACATCTTGTTTCTGAAGGTTCTCTTGCAGTGTTTGTCTCTCCAGTGATGTCCTCCTGTGTCTCTGTGCTGGAGAGTGGAGCTGCACACCTGCTGCATATGATCCACTCTGCCCCAGCTCCTGTGCACCATCATGGCCTGGAATAGCAGACTCTGGGTCTCTTACAGAGGTTTCTTTCTTGGAGTCTCTTGGTTGTTCACCAAGCTGAGAGCCTTGGCCGGCCGACTGTATAATATCACACTCACATACACTTGCTGCTTCTTTCTTTACTTTACTCACATCCATGTCTGTACTTTCTTTCTTTGCACTTGCAGTGCTTCCATGCTGAGGACTTCTTTGTGGAAAATCCACTTTAGGATTTACCTCCATATCAGAAAGAGCATTGGAGTTTTCATCCAGTGTAGGCCGAGAAGCCTGGGCCTTGCTTGGGGAGCTTCCCCGCCCAGGGTGGCCCCGCCCTGGGCTTGCTCCAGACATGAGGAGAACCACAGACACACAACCTCACAGCTAGGAGGCAGTATTATAGTAGTTATATTCTTGTATATAGGAGGCAGTATTATAGTAGTTATATTCTTGTATATAGGAGCAGTATTATAGTAGTTATATTCTTGTATATAGGAGACAGTATTATAGTAGTTATATTCTTGTATATAGGGGACAGTATTATAGTAGTTATATTCTTGTATATAGGAGCAGTATTATAGTAGTTATATTCTTGTATATAGGAGGCAGTATTATAGTAGTTATATTCTTGTATATAGGAGCAGTATTATAGTAGTTATATCCTTGTATATAGGAGCAGTATTATAGTAGTTATATTCTTGTATATAGGAGCAGTATTATAGTAGTTATATTCTTCTATATAGGAGCAGTATTATATTAGTTATATTCTTGTATATAGGGGCAGTATTATAGTAGTTATATTCTTGTATATAGGAGCAGTATTATAGTAGTTATATTCTTGTATATAGGAGGCAGTATTATAGTAGTTATATTCTTATATATAGGAGCAGTATTATAGTAGTTATATTCTTGTATATAGGGGCAGTATTATAGTAGTTATATTCTTGTATAAAGGAGCAGTATTATAGTAGTTATATTCCTGTATATAGTTGGCAGTATTATAGTAGTTATATTCTTGTATATAGGAGCAGTATTATAGTGGTTATATTCTTGTATATAGGAGGCAGTATTATAGTAGTTATATTCTTGTATATAGGAGCAGTATTATAGTAGTTATATTCTTGTATATAGGAGACAGTATTATAGTAGTTATATTCTTGTATATAGGGGACAGTATTATAGTAGTTATATTCTTGTATATAGGAGCAGTATTATAGTAGTTATATTCTTGTATATAGGAGGCAGTATTATAGTAGTTATATTCTTGTATATAGGAGCAGTATTATAGTAGTTATATCCTTGTATATAGGAGCAGTATTATAGTAGTTATATTCTTGTATATAGGAGCAGTATTATAGTAGTTATATTCTTCTATATAGGAGCAGTATTATATTAGTTATATTCTTGTATATAGGGGCAGTATTATAGTAGTTATATTCTTGTATATAGGAGCAGTATTATAGTAGTTATATTCTTGTATATAGGAGGCAGTATTATAGTAGTTATATTCTTGTATATAGGAGCAGTATTACAGTAGTTATATTCTTGTATATAGGAGGCAATTTTTATTGTGAAAACAAACAAAATTACAAGTAACATAAATTCTTACAATGCAAAACAAAAATAACAAGCATTGTACACACAATGACTACTCAACTAGAGTATGCACAGAGTAATATTAAACTTAGAAAGTCCACATTTGCTGGAAAAGGAAAAACACAAAAAAATTTTTATAAATCATCTGTGTTAAACCAAAGAGACATTCCTCCATAATTTCCCATTATTTTGGTTCCTCCGTATCTCTAATGACTTTACCCACTGGAGCTCGGACATGATCTGTCTTACTGCTGTGTTGTGATGGAATGGCTCGTTGTGTATGGACACTCTAGTTCTCATGTGCCAATGGTAATATTTAATGATTGTTATAATTATGTACATTGTCCCCCTGTCTACAGTCCTGTTACTGGATGGTACAGCATATATGATGTCAGGATATGTCAGGGACTGCAGTAATGGGATGTTCAGCTTACTGGACACTTCTTCCCATATCCTCCTCCCGGCCCTGCAGTCAGATATGAAATGCTCCATAGTCTCCTCCTGCTGACAACCCAGAGGACAGTTCCTATCAGAAACGCTTAGATATTTTAGATTACCCCTGACAAAGAGCCTCCCATGGAGCGACAGCCAAGCTATGTCAAAGAATTTTGCGGGGAGTCGTTTCCCATTGAGGAACTTTAGACTTTCTTGTAAAGTGCTGGTCACACAATCCCTCAAGGCAAGTGGAGAACAAAAGAAAGCCCTACAAACCCTTACGTATAGATCCTTCCTTGGCTTACTCTCTATATAGGACTTCTCAATGCGCCATCTCTTCAGACATCTGAGCCCGTATTCCAGGTACGGGGGGAGGTAGTCACGCGTCCATCTCCCCCTCTTGAGACTGCCACCTCGCACCCAAGACTCTGCAAAAGGCAATATCCAGTCCCTGATACTATTCACCCACAGAGAGCTGTTGTTTGAGTCCATGCAACCAAAATTAACTTTTAGAAACATGGAGTCAAAGAACACCCTTGGATTCAGCATATCCAACCCACCCTCTCTCCTCTGTAGGTAGGTGACCCCTCTTTTTATCAGGTTCAACCTGTTCCCCCAGAACATTTGGAAGAACAGGCTAAAGAGCCGAGCAGAGAAAGATTCTGGCAAAGGAAAAACAACAGAGACATACAAAAAGACGGGGACCAGGTAAGTCTTCAACATTTTAACCCTTTCTCTATAGGTCAGCCTCCAGTTCTTCCATCGCTGAACCTTTGCATTTCCGGCTTCCAACTTCTCTTCCCAATTTAGTTTGGCATTATCGTCCCTCCCGAATTTGACCCCTAGGATTTTAATATAGGAGGAGGCTTTCACAAATTGGGTCAGATCAAAATCTGGATCAGTATCTGATACCCAGAGAGCTTGACTCTTCTCAAGGTTGACCAGAGACCCTGAGGCCTCCGAGTAACTTCTGATGGCTGCAGACAACATCTCCACCTCACGAGGCTCAGATATCACTACAGTCACATCATCCGCGTAGGCAACAACACTCAGGGGTAGGCAGTGGGGGACCGGCACCCCCTGAAAACCACACTCCTGCAGTGACCTCAGAAACGGGTCTAATGCAAATACATACAGCAGCGGGCTCAGTGGGCAACCTTGTCTCACCCCCGCCTCAACCCTGAAGGTGTCACCCTGCCAACCATTGATCAGAGGAAAGCTCTCGGCCTCACAATACAAAGTCTTCAGCCAATCGATGAATTGCCCCGGAATACCGTACTTTGACAAAGTGGCCCATAGATACTCATGATCTACTCTGTCAAAGGCTTTAGCCTGGTCAAGACTCACAACATATCTCCCACACCTCAGGGCTTTACATCTCTCAAACATCTCCCTTATGGAGATCACTGCCCCAGAGATGTTCCGCCCTTTTACTGTGCCATACTGACAGCCTGCCAACAGTGCCGGGGACAGACAAACTAACCTAGAAAACAGGATCTTTGCCAGAATCTTCCTGTCGACATTCAAGAGGGCAATTGGCCTCCAGTTCTTGATGTCACTCGGCTCTTTACCTTTAGACAGCAGAATCAGCGAGGACACTCTCATGGATGGAGGCATCAGGTGACTTTCTAGACAATTTGTATAAACATCCACGAGGATTGGAGCCAAGAGGTCTCTGAATGTCTTATAGAATTCTGCTGTTATCCCATCTGGACCTGGTGCCTTCTTCAGATGTAACTTATCAATGGCCTCTTTGACCTCTGCCACCGTCAATTCTGCTGTCAAAGGAGAAAAGTCCAAATCATTAGTATCAGGGAGCGGAGTTGTCTCCAAGAATTGGGTCATCTTGTCTCTATCCAAAACCTTCCTCTGAAACAAGTCAGCATAGTACGATCTCACCACCCCCAGGATACCCTCCCGAGATTCCTGCAAAACACCCTGGGAGTCAGTGAGACCGGTGACAGATTTATTTGCCACCCGCTCCCGGCAATTCTCAAAGGGATCAGGAGACCCTAAGGACCCATAATCCCTTTCAAGAACCAGGGAGGTATACCTGCTGTACTGATACTGCCTTATCTCAGATTTCAGCCGGTCTATCCTTTGTTGGTCCCCACCCGCCGAAAATAGTGACTCCAATTCTTTCCGCAGCTTGAGATACTGGCCATACTTACTCTTCCCCTTTATAACTGACAGTCTCTTTAAGAGGGTTCTGATCTCATCCTTGACATCCTCCCACCAGGCGGCCATATCATCATAGAAGTCCACTCTCTCTAGCTGACTCTGTATAAGAGAGTGAACCTGTCTCTGCACAGAAGGATCCTCTAATAGACTGGAATTCAGTCTCCACAACCCTCTACCTGTCTCAGGACCCTGTGTGACACCCAGACAAAAATATAAGGCCAGATGGTCAGAATAAGGGACGATCTTCTCATCCTTCTCACCAATGGTCTCTGTGGGACTAACCAGAGCTAAATCTATACGACTGCTTCTTCCACCACAGAAATAGGTAAATTTTGGTTTCCGACCACCCTGCACAAACACATCTGACAACCCGGCCTGTAGAATGATGTTGTTTAAGACCTTGGAGTCTCGTGTCAGAGGTCTATTAGAGGATCTGTCACTAGTTGTTCTGGAGGCATTAAAATCTCCGGCCAAGATGACAGGGACAGACGTGAAGAGATATGGCTTCACTTCATTATAAAGGTTAACCCTTTCAGTCACTGTCTGTGAACCATAGATATTAATGAGTCGGAGCCTTCTACCCCGAATAGTAACTTCTAGCATTAGGCACCTTCCCATCAATACCTCTGTCAGCCTATGTACAGTTACATCATTGGTGGTAAACAGGATAGAGACCCCGGCACTTGGTTCCACAACCAGTGACCAAAAGGATGGACCAGACCGCCATTCACGCTCTGCCTCACGTAACAGTCCTTGAGTATTTAAACGTGTCTCCTGTAAGAAGAAGATGTCAGCATCAATAGACTTTAGATGGTCATATACGACGTGTCTGGTCCTCCTCACTCTGACACTGTTCACATTACTGGAGAACACTTTAAGGGTAAAGTCGGCCATCATAACAAAGGAAAGAAGAAAGTGCAGAGATGTCACCCCCATCATCACAGATCTGAGTCTGAGCCCTCCTGCTGACCACCTGTTTCCATGTCCAATTCGGACAGACGTTTTGCTCGTGGGGGTCTCTTCTTTGTGGGGGGATCACCCTCTTGGTCTTCATTAAATTCATCTATCACTCTCTTTAGCTCCCTCTCCATCTCTTCCTCAACGTCTGACTCTGATAGGACACTGTACCTATTTGTGATGGTCATGACACCTGACCCGGGGTCTACTTTCTTTTTGGAAGGTTTTTGGACAGTGGTCCATCCCTCCTCAGGCTTACGGCTGGTTTTGTCTTTCTTCCGTCTCTTCTGCGGATTTATTGATGCTGGGGCAGAAGAAGACATGGCCACAACCTGCTCAGTGACCTCCCTGTTCCCCTCAGTGGCTCCTGGCTGGGACTGGTCGGGCACTGTGTCACCAATATTGTCACCCATATTGTCACCGCTAGTGTCACCAATATTGTCACCCATATCGTCACCTCTAGTGTCACCCATGTTATGCTGAGGCTCAGGTTGTGTCACTGCTGACCCTGACACCAACGTCTCCTCCTCCAGGTCCTCTGCCCCCTCCAGCAGGTACTCATCAGGGAAGTCCTTACAGATGTTATGCCAGGCGTCAGGACAGTCCCTGTGGGAGTGACCGGTCTTACCACAGAGGTTGCAGCGGATGTTCTGGCAGGTGGCGCTGACATGGCCGATCTCCCCACATAAATTACACTTCACCAGGGTGCACACACTCGCGATATGACCGGTCTTCCCACACTTGAAGCATTTTCTGGGCTGACCTGCATAGAAGCAAACCCCTTTCTCCCGACCAATGAAGAAAGAATTGGGCAGATGTTGGGTTATGTTATTAATCTGCCGTAACTTTACCAGGACCTTCCACCCGCCCGTCCATATGCCGTCCTCATCCCTGGTCTTAGTCAGGTCTGACATTAGGTCACAGTGTCTCTTTAACCACACAACAATATCCTGGGGGGGGACAGACTCGTTCCAGAATATAATGGTGACATTCGCTGTGTCCGGTCTGGAGATGGGGACAAAGCTGAACTTATTCCAGCCATCAGCATCTCTCACCCGGGTGACATGGGCCCAGAAGCGGTCTAGGTCAGACATGAGTTTGAAGCTGACGTCATAGCCCTGCCTGTCAGGAAGGTTTATCACTGCCAGGATGTTAGATGGCAGGAAGCCCATTTGGTGGCACAGAAGTTCACGGACCACAAACCTCCTGTCAGGCAGCTCCTCCTTGGCCCCTCTATGTCTGAACCTGACCACGTTCCTCCTCTTGAAAGCCTGACCTATATAATTCGTATTAGACATGAATGGTGACCCACGACTCCAGGCATTACCAGAGGAGGCGCCACTACTTCTACCCTCCTGCTGTACTTGGGGGCGCTGTGGTGGCTGCTGACCAGCCGTACTAGGGGGGTCTGACACTTGTGTGACTAAAGGGGGGAAGTGTTGTGCATCAGACTGTACAGCCCCCTCCCCACCATCAACCTCTATACTCTGGGGGTCACAAGCCTCTGGAGGCTGAACTAATGGTGGACCTGACCCCAGAGATGACCCCAGATCCCACACAGACTGTGAAGCGCCCCCCTCTGCAGACACATTATCAGTAATATCACATACAGTCATATCAGTGCAGTCACTGGCAGCATGATCCTGCACTACAGAGCCCAGCAAGCCCTGCAGAGCCATGTCCTGTGAACTCTCTGCTGCACTGCTGCCTTCAGGTAAGAGTCCACAGTCCTGCTGCTCTCTACTGCCCCCAGGGGCTTGTGGTGACTGCACAACGGTTACAGAGTTACCTTCTGGTAGGAGTCCATAGTCCTGCTTCACCGTGCTGACTGCTGGGACTTGTGGTACCTCTGGAGGAGTCTCTGCAGGTCTCTGATGTTGCTGGACGCTTGCTTCTGCTTGTCTGTACAAATTTCCTTTCTCAAAAGGGAAGCTGGCTGGTCTGAGGAGTGGTCTTGCACAGGACTGCTGGATGTCCTCTTGTCTTGTACAGGACTGCTGGGTGTCCCCTGGTGAGGCTGAAGACTTGGGTTCAGCAGTAGATGTAGATGACTTTGGTCTTTCCTTATATCCCTCAAATCGCTGCTGATTTTTGAAGGTCTCAGCGACTGGTCCCATCTGGTCCAATACGTCCTCCATGTCCTGCACAGTGTCAGCGAGCTGCACAGCGAGGGAGCTCAGCTTCTTATCATGGACGGCCTGGTTATTGGGGTTTGCTGCCTTTAGTTTGTACACACAGTCTATCTGTTTCTGCAGCTGTAACTTAGTCTTTTTTAAAGTCTCAAGTCTCTTTACCAGAGCTGGGATCTGCTCGGCCAAACACAGTTCAGGTGCCCGCTGAGTATTGGGGGGCCGTGCTGGTGGGGTACTCACAGGACTCTGCTTCTGAGGTGGGATCTGTCTCGGTGTTGCTGTGGTCACTGCTGCAGGGTCACAATCGCCAGACTGGGGACTGGGCCCCTGTTTTTTTCCAGTGACCGCACTTGTGGCCCCCTGAAGCCTTCCTGGTGTACTCCCTCTGGTCCCCTCTGGCGTGCTTGTAACTTTTGCGCTGCTCCCGCTCCCGTATCGTGTGCGGTCAGAACGTATCAGGACAGGCTGCTGCAGATTCTCCTGCATGGTCTGCTTCTCCAGGGATGTTCTCCTCTGTCTGACTGCAGGAGGGGTGGATTGTACCTGCAGCCATTACCTTACTTGATGAAGTTTCTTTTCTCACTTCCACAGCTTTCTTCTCATCTGTGCTTCTTGCTGCACCAGAACTGACAACATTCTGAACATTTCTCACATCCAGAGAAACTTTAGGATTTTCATCCATGGTTTGTGGTGTCTGGGGATTAATTCCCAGAATAGGCCGAGAAGCCTGGGCCTTGCTTGGGGAGCTTCCCCACCCAGGGTGGCCCCGCCCCGGGCTTTCTCCAGACATCAGGAGAGCTACACACACACAACCTCTCAGCTAGGAGGCAGTATTATAGTAGTTATATTCTTGTATATAGGAGACAGTATTATAGTAGTTATATTCTTGTATATAGGAGGCAGTATTATAGTAGTTATATTCTTGTATATAGGAGCAGTATTATAGTAGTTATATTCTTGTATATAGGAGCAGTATCATAGTAGTTATATTCTTGCACATAGGAGCAGTATTATAGTAGTTATATTCTTGTATATAGGAGCAGTATCATAGTAGTTATATTCTTGTATATAGGAGGCAGTATTATAGTAGTTATGTTCTTGTATATAGGGGGCAGTATTATCGTAGTTATATTCTTGTATATATGAGCAGTATTATAGTAGTTATATTCTTGTATATAGGAGACAGTATTATAGTAGTTATATTCTTGTATATAGGAGACAGTATTATAGTAGTTATATTCTTGTATATAGGAGGCAGTATTATAGTAGTTATATTCTTGTATATAGGAGCAGTATTATAGTAGTTATATTCTTGTATATAGGAGACAGTATTATAGTAGTTATATTCTTGTATATAGGAGCAGTATTATAGTAGTTATATTCTTGTATATAGGCGATAGTATTATAGTAGTTATATTCCTGTATATAGGAGCAGTATTATAGTAGTTATATTCTTGTATATAGGAGCAGTATTATAGTAGTTATATTCTTGTATATAGGAGCAGTATTATAGTAGTTATATTCTTGTATATAGGAGCAGTATTATAGTAGTTATATTCTTGTATATAGGGGGCAGTATTATAGTAGTTATATTCTTGTATATAGGAGCAGTATTATAGTAGTTATATTCTTGTATATAGGAGCAGTATTATAGTAGTTATATTCTTGTATATAGGGGGCAGTATTATAGTAGTTATATTCTTGTATATAGGAGCAGTATTATAGTAGTTATATTCTTGTATATAGGAGCAGTATTATAGTAGTTATATTCTTGTACATAGGAGGCAGTATTATAGTAGTTATATTCTTGTATATATGAGCAGTATTATAGTAGTTATATTCTTGTATATAGGAGGCAGTATTATAGTAGTTATATTCTTGTATATAGGAGCAGTATTATAGTAGGTATATTCTTGTATATAGGAGGCAGTATTATAGTAGTTATATTCTTGCATATAGGAGGAGTATTATAGTAGTTATATTCTTGTATATAGGAGCAGTATTATAGTAGTTATATTCTTGTATATAGGAGCAGTATTATAGTAGATATATTCTTGTATATAGGAGCAGTATTATAGTAGTTATATTCTTGTATAGAGGAGCAGTATTATAGTAGTTATATTCTTGTATATAGGAGCAGTATTATAGTAGTTATATTCTTGTATATAGGAGCAGTATTATAGTAGTTATATTCTTGTATATAGAAGCAGTATTATAGTAGTAATATTATTGTACATAGGAGACAATTTTTATTAGTAAAAAACAAACAGAAATATTACAGTACACTCGACCAAAAACAAAACAATAATTAAGTATTAAAAATCATACACTTCTATTCAAATTAAACACTAATGTTAACTTAGAAAAAGTCCATTGCTTCTAAATGAGAAGAAAAGTAAATAAATAAATAAATAACAACAACAACAACACAAAAACATCATGAATGTGAATATTAATCTATATGTACATTCCTCCATAGTGTTAGGTTTTTCCTATCCTTCCTGACCTCCCAACACTTTATCCACCTCAATTCTGTCAGGATCAGGTCCACTGCTCTTCTGTCATGAAAGGGTTCACTAAACATGGAGACGCGGGTCCTGGTGTGCCAATGATAGTATTTAATGACAGTGATGATTATATACATGGTCTCCCGGTCAATGCCACTTACACTAGATGGTACCCCATAGATGATATCTGGGTATTTTAGGGTCTGTAGTCTCAGGATCTTCAGCTTCCTGGATATTTCCAGCCATATATGTCGCCCTCCCCAGCACTCCGATATAAAATGCGCCATTGTCTCCTCCTCCTGACACCCCAGGGGACACTGGCGATCAGACACACTTAGGTATCTTAAATTTCCAGGTACGGGGGGAGGTAGTCGCGCGTCCACCTCCCCCGTTTGAGACTGCTGCCTCGCACCCAAGACTCTGCAAAAGGCAATATCCAGTCCCTGATACTATTCGCCCACAGGGAGCTGTTGTTTGTGTCCAGGCAACCAAAATTAACTTGTAGAAACATGGAGTCAAAGAACACCCTTGGATTCAGCATATCCAACCCACCCTCTCTCCTCTGTAGGTAGGTGACCCCTCTTTTTATTGGGTTCAACCTGTTCCCCCCAAAAGAGTTGGAAGAACAGGCTGAAGAGCCGAGCGGAGAAAGATTCTGGCAAAGGAAAAACAACAGAGACATACAAGAAGACGGGGACCAGGTAAGTCTTCAACATTTTAACCCTTTCTCTATAGGTCAGCCTCCAGTTCTTCCATTGCTGAACCTTTGCATTTCCGGCTTCCAACTTTTCTTCCCAATTTAATTTGGCGTTATCGTCCCTCCCAAATTTGACTCCTAAGATTTTAATATAGGAGGAGGCTCTCACAAATTGGGGCAGATCAAAGTCTGGACCAGTATCTGATATCCAGAGAGCTTGACTCTTCTCAAGGTTGACCAGAGACCCTGAGGCCTCCGAGTAACTTCTGATGGCCGCAGACAACATCTCCACCTCTCGAGGCTCAGATATCACTACAGTCACATCATCCGCGTAGGCAACAACACTCAGGGGTAGGCAGTGGGGGACCGGCACCCCCTGAAAACCACACTCCTACAGTGACCTCAGAAACGGATCTAAGGCAAATACATACAGCAGCGGGCTCAGTGGGCAACCTTGTCTCACCCCCGCCTCAACCCTGAAGGTGTCACCCTGCCAACCATTGATCAGAGGAAAGCTCTCGGCCTCACAATATAACATCTTCAGCCAATCGATGAATTGTCCCGGAATACCGTACTTTGACAAAGTGGCCCATAGATACTCGTGATCTACTCTGTCAAAGGCTTTAGCCTGGTCAAGACTCACAACATATCTCCCACACCTCAGGGCTTTACATCTCTCAAACATCTCCCTTATGGAGATCACTGCCCCAGAGATGTTCCGCCCTTTTACTGTGCCATACTGACAGCCTGCCAACAGTGCCGGGGACAGACAAACTAACCTAGAAAACAGGATCTTTGCCAGAATCTTCCTGTCGACATTCAAGAGGGCAATCGGCCTCCAGTTCTTGATGTCACTCGGCTCTTTACCTTTAGACAGCAGAATCAGCGAGGACACTCTCATGGATGGAGGCATCAGGTGACTTTCTAGACAATTTGTGTAAACATCCACGAGGATTGGGGCCAAGAGGTCTCTGAATGTCTTATAGAATTCTGCTGTTATCCCATCTGGACCTGGTGCCTTCTTCACATGTAACTTATCAATGGCCTCTTTGACCTCCGCCACCGTCAATTCTGCTGTCAAAGGTGAAAAGTCCAAATCATTAGTATCAGGGAGCGGAGTCGCCTCCAAGAATTGGGTCATCTTGTCTCTATCCAAAACCTTCCTCTGAAACAAGTCAGCATAGTACGATCTCACCACCCCCAGGATACCCTCCCGAGATTCCTGCAAAACACCCTGGGAGTCAGTGAGACCGGTGACAGATTTATTTGCCACCCGCTCCCGGCAATTCTCAAAGGGATCAGGAGACCCTAAGGACCCATAATCCCGTTCAAGAACCAGGGAGGTATACCTGCTGTACTGATACTTAGTGTTGAGCGGCATAGGCCATATTCGAATTCGCGAATATTCGCGAATATATGGACGAATATTCGTCATATATTCGCGAATATTCGCATATTCGTTATATTCTCGTTTTATTTTTCGCATATGCGAATATTCGCGTATGCGAAAATTAACATATGTGAATATTAGCATATACAAAATTAGTATACGCGAAAATTCGCATATGCTAATTTTCGCATATGCGAATGTTCGCACGCCAGTCTCACACAGTAGTATTAGAGCCTTCTTTACACCACACAAGCTGGAAGCAGAGAGGGGTGATCACTGTGATGTGTACTGTGAAGAAAAAAATAAAATAAATAACAATATTCGTAATTACGAATATATAGCGCTATATTCGCGAAATTCGCGAATTCGCGAATATGCGATATTCACGAATAATATTCGAATTGCGAATATTTGCGAGCAACACTACTGATACTGCCTTATCTCAGATTTCAGCCGGTCAATCTTTTGTTGGTCCCCACCCGCCGAATACAGTGACTCCAATTCTTTGCGCAGCTTGAGATACTGGCCATACTTACTCCTCCCCTTTTTAAAGGACAGTCTCTTTAAGAGGGTTCTGATCTCATCCTTGACATCCTCCCACCAGGCGGCCATATCATCATAGAAGTCCACCCGCTCTAGCTGATTCTGTATAAGGGAATGAACACCTTCCAGAACATGCACATCTTGTAGGAGACTAGAATTGAGCTTCCAGAGCCCCCGTCCAATGTCTGGATGTTTGGTGACACCAAGATGGAAAACTAAGGCCATATGGTCTGAATAGGGGACAGTTTTCTCATTCCTCTCACTAACCATTTCTGAAGGACTCACGAACATCATGTCAATCCTACTGCTCCTATCAGAACAAGAATATGTGAGCTTTGGCTTTCTTCCATCCTGTGTGAACACATCACTCAGACCGGCCTGCAATATTATGTTATTAAGGACCCTGGAGTCCCTGGCCACCGCTCTACCTGAGGACCTGTCACCTGATGTCCTAGTGACATTAAAATCCCCGGCCATTATAACAGGAACAGATGTGAATAGATATGGTTTTACCTCAGTGAATAGCTGGACCCTTTCTGCCACTGTCTGTGGGCCATAGATATTTATCAGCCGGAGCCTTCTACCATGGATAGTGACCTCCAGGATCAGACACCTTCCCATTATGACCTCTGTCATCCTATGTACAGTCACATCCTTGGTGGTAAACAAAATGGCCAGCGACCAGAAAAAAGGACCAGACGTCCATTCCCTCTCAGCCTCATGTAGGTGCCCCAATGTAGTCAGGCGCGTCTCCTGTAAAAAAGATGACGTCTGGGTCCAGATATTGTAGATGGTCATAAACAATCTGACGTGTCCTCCTCACTTTAATACTGTTCACAATAGTAGAAAGGACCCTTAAAGTAAACCCAGCCATGATAAGACAGAAGAGCAGAGACCTGATCCCCATCATCACAAGTCAGAATCTGAGTCCTGCTGTCCACCACCTGTCTCCATGTCTGACTCTACATTATCTTTCACAGTCCGGGGTTTCCTTTTTATTGGGGGTTGGTCCCTTGCGTCACCATCACAGTCGTCCTCTATTCTCTTCATCTCAGTATCCAAATCACCGACAGACTGTCAGAACCTCATATCTATTGGACACCACCATCACTCCTGCCCTGTTGTCAGCCCTTTTCTTCACACCAGTATTGTTCTCCCCCTCAGGCCTGCGGGAGGACTTGTCTTTTTTCCTCCTTTTAGTTTATTGCATCCTATTCCCCTCAGACACAGAAGAGGACACCCCCGGCTGCTGCTGGTCTTGTGGCACAACCTCCATGTCCCCCTGTGTGCTCTCTGACTGCTGAGGTGTTGGTGAAGTGTTACCTAAGTCTGTCTGGACCTCCTGTCTGGTCAGTATAGGGCCTGATATTAAAGTCTCCTCCTCTACAGCCTCTGCCCCCGCCACAAGGTCCTCATCAGGAAGCCCCCAGCAGATGTTGTGCCAGGCATTGGGACAGTCCCGGTGAGGGTGACCGATCTCACCACAGAGGTTGCACCTGATGTTCTGGCAATCAGCACTTAGGTGACCAGTTTCCCCACATAAATTACATTTTATTACAGTGCAGGTGTTTGCCAGATGCCCAGGTTTACCACATTTGAAGCTCTTTCTGGGCTGACCGGGGTAGAAGCAAACCCCCTTCTCTCTGCCAATAAAGAAGAAGTTGGGCAGATGTTGTGTGATGTTCCCATGTTGGCGCAGCTTCACCAGGACCTTCCACCCTCCAGTCCAGATACCGTCATCATCTCTGTTCTTGGTGAGATCAGACACCAGGTCACAATGTCTGCGGAGCCACACCACAATGTCCTGGGGAGGAACAGCTTCATTCCAGAAGATGATGTTTATGATGACGGTATCTGGCTTGGATATGGGAATAAAACTGAATTTATTCCAACCCTCTGTGTCTCTGAACCTGGGGAAGTTGGACCAGAACCGATCCAGATTAGACATGAGCTTAAAGCTGACATCATAGCCCTGTCTATCTGGAAGGTTTATTACCGCCAAGATGTCCGCTGGCACAAACCCCATCTGGTGGCACAGGAGCTCCCTCACCACAAACCTCCTATCCGGAAGGTCCTCCTTGGCACCTCTGTGCCGGAATCACACAACGTTCCTCCTTTTAAATGCCTGGCCAGTGTAATTGGCGCTGGAGGTGAATGATGGAGCACCACGGCTCCAGGCATTTCTAGGAGGAACCTGGCGGGTACCTGCGTCCTGTCTTACAGGGTCGGGGTCTACTCTAGGGGGCCCTGCCACATCTGCTGCATTTGTGGGTAAAGGGAAATCCTGCACAGTATTGTGTACAACATCACCTGTCCCATCCACCTCTATATCATTATCAGACACAACACCCCACACAGATTGTGCACCCCCTCCAGCCACCGACCCCTCAGGAACATCACAGTCCGCACCCCCAGTCCGTGCCCCAACATCATCACAGTCCGCACCCCCAGTCCGTGCCCCAACATTAGAGCTCTGCTCCATCACCCCATCACCTTCATACACCGGCAAATGTCCACTGTCCTCCTGATGTACTGGGTCCTCTGGGACTTGTGGTGCCTCTGCTGATATGAGAACTCCAGACTCTTGCTCAGGAACAGCTGCAGGTCTCGGAGGTTGCTGTTCCCCATTCCCATGTGTATGCTGATCCTGGAAGGGGAAACTTGCCGGCTGTATTATGGGTGTTGTCACCTGCTGGGGCTCATCTGGGGTGATGACAGGTACCACATGCGATCTGGGCTTTGGCTCAAAACTCAGCTGGTACTGGGAAAAGCGCTCCTGATTTCTATAGGACTCCGCCAGTAAACAGTCCATCTCACTCACAATGGTGGCCAGTTCCCTGCTCAGTGCATACAGTTTATTATCATGCATTGTCTTGTATTGTGGGTTCGCAGTCTTTAGTTTATAGACACAGTCAATCTGCATTTGTACCATTTGTTTGTGTTGCTTCAGCTCCTCCATCCTCCTCACCAGTGCTGGGATCTCCTCCGCCAGCTGTAGCTCTGGTGCCCGGGCGGTCTCTTTGCCCTGCTGGAGGGGTCTGGACAGTCTCTCAGGCTGGGTGAACACAGTGGAGCCATCGCTGGCTGAATCTCCTGAGGCACGGTCACATACATTAGGGTCTGGGGCAGGAACAGTTCTGCAAACACCCTGAGATTTCCCAGGTGTCACCTCCATAGACTTGTCAGTATTTTGGTTCTCACCTCCAGACTGGGATCTTGTGCGGCCTGAGCGGGCCATGCTGGAGACCACCTCTTGTTTCTGCAGGTTCTCCTGTAATGTCTGCCTCTCCAGAGATGTCCTCCTCTGTCTCTGTGCTGGAGAGTGGAGCTGCACACCTGCTGCATGTGATCCCCTCACCTCCTGTGCACCTCCATGTGATCCCCTCACCTCCTGTGCACCTCCATGTGATCCCCTCACCTCCTGTGCACCTCCATGTGATCCCCTCACCTCCTGTGCACCTCCATGTGATCCCCTCACCTCCTGTGCACCTCCATGTGATCCCCTCACCTCCTGTGCACCTCCATGTGATCCCCTCACCTCCTGTGCACCTCCATGTGATCCCCTCACCTCCTGTGCACCTCCATGTGATCCCCTCACCTCCTGTGCACCTCCATGTGATCCCCTCACCTCCTGTGCACCTCCATGTGATCCCCTCACCTCCTGTGCACCTCCATGTGTTCCCCTCACCTCCTGTGCACCTCCATGTGATCCCCTCACCTCCTGTGCACATCCATGGCCTTGGTTAGCAGACTTGGGATCTATCACAGAGGTTTCTTTCTGGGAGTCTCTTGCTTGTTCTCCATGCTGTGAGCCTTGGCTGGCCGACTGTATAACACCACACACCACACTTGCAGATGCAGAAGCTGCGTCTTTCTTTACCTTAGACAAGTCCATTTCCTTTTCTCCTCTCTTGGCACTTGTAGTGCTTCCATTCTGAGAATCTCTTTCCACAATATTAACTTTAGGATTTCCATCCACCTTAGAAACAGCCTGGGAGTTTTCCTCCAGTGTAGGCCGAGAAGCCTGGGCCTTGCTTGGGGAGCTTCCCCGCCCAGGGTGGCCCCGCCCTGGGCTTTCTCCAGACATGAAGAGAACTACAGACACACAACCTCACAGCTAGGAGGCAATTTTTATTAGTAAAAAACAAACAGAAATATTACAGTACACTCGACCAAAAATTATCAAAACAATATCAAATATTAAATATCATACACTTCCATTACAAAAGAAACAATAATGTTAACTTAGAAAAAGCCCATTGCTTTTATATGAGAAGAAAAGTAAATAAATGAACAACACAAAAGCATCATGAAGGTAAATATCATTCTATATACACGTTCCTCCATAATGTTTGGTTCTTCCTATTCCCCCTGACCTCCAAACACTTGATCCACCTCAGCTCTGACATGATCAGGTCTACTGCTCTCCTATCATGGAAGGGTTCATTATACATAGAGACTCGGGTCCTGGTGTGCCAATGATAGTATTTTATCACAGATATGATGATATATAAGGTCTCCCGGTCAATGTCACTTATACTAGATGTTACACCGTAAATTATTTCTGAGTATTTTAGGGTCTGTAGTCTCGGGATTCTTAGCTTGTTGGATATCGTCTGCCATATGTGTCGCCCTCCCCAGCACTCCGATATAAAATGTGTCATGGTCTCCTCCTCCTGACACCCTAGGGGACACTTCCGATCAGACACACTCAGGTATTTTAAATTCCCTCTTACGAACAGTTTCCCGTGTAAGGACAGCCAGGCAATATCATGGAATTTTTTCGGTAGCCTCACACTGTTAAGAAGCCTCAGACTGTCCCGTAAGATGGCAGATGTACAGTCCCTTAGTGCTGGCTGTAAACAGAAGAATGTACTGCACACCCTGACATATAGGTCCTTACGGGTCTTACTCTCAATATAGGACTTCTCAATGCGCCATCTCTTCAGACATCTGAGCCCGTATTCCAGGTACGGGGGGAGGTAGTCACGCGTCCATCTCCCCCTCTTGAGACTGCCGCCTCGCACCCAAGACTCTGCAAAAGGCAATATCCAGTCCCTGATACTATTCGCCCACAGAGAGCTGTTGTTTGAGTCCAGGCAACCAAAATTGACTTTTAGAAACATGGAGTCAAAGAACACCCTTGGATTCAGCATATCCAACCCACCCTCTCTCCTCTGTAGGTAGGTGATCCCTCTTTTTATTGGGTTCAACCTGTTCCCCCAAAACATTTGGAAGAACAGGCTAAAGAGCCGAGCGGAGAAACATTCTGGCAAAGGAAAAACGACAGAGACATACAAGAAGACGGGGACCAGGTAAGTCTTCAACATTTTAACCCTTTCTCTATAGGTCAGCCTCCAGTTCTTCCATCGCTGAACCTTTGCATTTCCGGCTTCCAACTTCTCTTCCCAATTTAGTTTGGCGTTATCATCCCTCCCGAATTTGACCCCTAGGATTTTAATATAGGTGGAGGCTCTCACAAATAGGGGAAGATCAAAGTCTGGATCAGTATCTGATACCCAGAGAGCTTGACTCTTCTCTAGGTTGACCAGAGACCCTGAGGCCTCTGAGTAACTTCTGATGGCCGCAGACAACATCTCCACCTCACGAGGCTCAGATATCGCTACAGTCACATCATCCGCATAGGCAACAACACTCAGGGGCAGGCAGTGGGGGACCGGCACCCCCTGAAAACCACACTCCTCCAGTGACCTCAGAAATGGGTCTAAGGCAAATACATACAGCAGCGGACTCAGTGGGCAACCTTGTCTCACCCCCGCCTCAACCCTGAACGTGTCACCCTGCCAACCATTGATCAGAGGAAAGCTCTCGGCCTCACAATACAAAGTCTTCAGCCAATCGATGAATTGTCCCGGAATACCGTACTTTGACAAAGTGGCCCATAGATACTCATGATCTACTCTGTCAAAGGCTTTAGCCTGGTCAAGACTCACAACATATCTCCCACACCTCAGGGCTTTACATCTCTCAAACATCTCCCTTATGGAGATCACTGCCCCAGAGATGTTCCGCCCTTTTACTGTGCCATACTGACAGCCTGCCAACAGTGCCGGGGACAGACAAACTAACCTAGAAAACAGGATTTTTGCCAGAATCTTCCTGTCGACATTCAAGAGGGCAATTGGCCTCCAGTTCTTGATGTCACTCGGCTCTTTACCTTTAGACAGCAGAATCAGCGAGGACACTCTCATGGATGGAGGCATCAGGTGACTTTCTAGACAATTTGTGTAAACATCCACGAGGATTGGAGCCAAGAGGTCTCTGAATGTCTTATAGAATTCTGCTGTTATCCCATCTGGACCTGGTGCCTTCTTCAGATGTAACTTATCAATGGCCTCTTTGACCTCCGCCACCGTCAATTCTGCTGTCAAAGGAGAAAAGTCCAAATCATTAGTATCAGGGAGCGGAGTTGTCTCCAAGAATTGGGTCATCTTGTCTCTATCCAAAACCTTCCTCTGAAACAAGTCAGCATAGTACGATCTCACCACCCCCAGGATACCCTCCCGAGATTCCTGCAAAACACCCTGGGAGTCAGTGAGACCGGTGACAGATTTATTTGCCACCCGCTCCCGGCAATTCTCAAAGGGATCAGGAGACCCTAAGGACCCATAATCCCGTTCAAGAACCAGGGAGGTATACCTGCTGTACTGATACTGTCTTATCTCAGATTTCAGCCGGTCTATCCTTTGTTGGTCCCCACCCGCCGAATATAATGACTCCAATTCTTTGCGCAGCTTGAGATACTGGCCATACTTACTCCTCCCCTTTTTAAAGGACAGTCTCTTTAAGAGGGTTCTGATCTCATCCTTGACATCCTCCCACCAGGCGGCCATATCATCATAGAAGTCCACCCGCTCTAGCTGGCTCTGCATGAAGGAATAAACACATTTCTGGACATAGACATCCTCCAAGATACTGGAATTAAGCTTCCAGAGCCCCCTTCCAATATCTGGGCGCTTATTGACACCAAGGCAGAAAGCTAAGGCCATGTGATCTGAATAAGGGACAGTTCTCTCATTCCTATCACTAATAAATTCTTCAGGTCCCACAAACGCCATATCTATTCTACTGCTCCTGTCAGAACATGTGTATGTTAGTTTCGGTTTCCTTCCACCCTGTGTGAAGACATCACTCAGACCAGCCTGCAATATGATGTTATTTAGGACCCTGGAGTCCCTGGCCACCGCTCTACCTGAGGACCTGTCACCCGATGTCCTAGTGACATTAAAATCCCCGGCCATGATTACAGGAACAGATGTGAATAGATATGGTTTTACCTCATTAAATAGCTGGACCCTTTCTGCCACTGTCTGTGGGCCATAGATATTTATGAGCCGGAGTCTTCTACCTTGGATGGTGACCTCCAGGATCAGACACCTTCCCATGACGACCTCTGTCATCCTATGTACAGTCACATCCCTGGTGGTAAACAGTATGGCCACCCCGGCATAAGGCTCCACAGCCAGTGACCAGAAAGAAGGACCAGACGTCCATTCCCTCTCAGCCTCACGTAAATACCCCGAAGAAGTCAGGCGCGTCTCCTGCATAAAGATGATATCTGTGTCTAGATCCCTAAGATGGTCATAGACTACGTGCCGTGTCCTCCTCACTTTAATACTGTTCACATTACTAGAAGTTACCCTTATAGTAAACCCAGCCATGATAAGAAAGAAGAGCAGAGACCTGATCCCCATTATCACAAGTCAGAATCTGAGTCCCGCTGTCCACCACCTGTCTCCATATCTGACTCTACCTGAGGTTTTACACTCGGGGGTTTCTTTTTTATTGGGGGTTGGTCCCTTGTGTCAACGTCACAGTCATCCTCTATTCTTTTCAATTCAGTGTCCAGATCTCCCTCAGACTCTGACAGGACCTCGTACCTGTTGGACACAACCATCACTCCTGCCCTGTTGTCAGCCCTTTTTTTCACACTTTGAACGATGCTGTTCTCCCCCTCAGGCCTGCGGGAGGACTTGTCTTTTTTCCTCCTTTTATTTTGCTGCATCCTATTCCCCTCAGACACAGAAGTGGACACCCCCGGCTGCTGCTGGTCTTGTGGCACAACCTCCATGTCCCCCTGTGTGCTCTCTGACTGCTGAGGTGTTGGTGCAGTGTTACTCACATCTGTCTGGACCTCCTGTCTGGTCAGTATAGGGTCTGATAACAAAGCCTCCTCCTCTACAGCCTCTGCCCCCGCCACAAGGTCCTCATCAGGAAGCTCCCGGCAGATGTTGTGCCAGGCATTGGGACAGTCCCGGTGAGGGTGACCGATCTCACCACATAGATTACATCTGATGTTGTGACAGTCGGCACTTACATGACCAGTCTCACCACACAGGTTACACTTTACCACGGTACAGGTGTTTGCCAGATGCCCAGGTTTACCACATTTAAAGCACTTTCTGGGCTGACCGGGGTAGAAACAAACGCCCTTCTCTCTACCAATAAAGAAGGAATTTGGCAGATGTTGGGTGATGTTCCCATGTTGGCGCAGCTTCACCAGGACCTTCCACCCTCCAGTCCAGATACCGTCATCATCTCTGTTCTTGGTGAGATCAGACACCAGGTCACAATGTCTGCGGAGCCACACCACAATGTCCTGGGGGGGAACAGCTTCATTCCAGAAGATGATATTGATGATGACGGTATCTGGCTTGGATATGGGAATAAAACTGAATTTACTCCATCCCTCTGCGTCTCTGAACCTAGGGAAGTTGGACCAGAACCTATCCAGATTAGACATTAGCTTAAAGCTGACATCATAGCCCTGTCTATCTGGTAGGTTTATTACCGCCAAGATGTCCGCTGGCACAAACCCCATCTGGTGGCACAGGAGCTCCCTCACCACAAACCTCCTATCCGGAAGGTCCTCCTTGGCACCTCTGTGCCGAAATCTCACCACGTTCCTCCTTTTAAATGCCTGGCCAGTGTAATTGGGGCTGGAGGTGAACGATGGAGCACCACGGCTCCAGGCATTTCTAGGAGGAACCTGGCGGGTACCTGCGTCCTGTCTTACAGGGTCGGGGTCTACTCTAGGGGGCCCTGCCACAGCTGCTGTACTTGTGGGTAAAGGGGGGAAATCCTGCACAGTATTGTGTACCACATCACCTGTCCCATCCACCTCTATATCATTATCAGACACAACACCCCACACAGATTGTGCACCCCCTCCAGCCACCGACCCCTCAAGAACATCACAGTCCGCACCCCCAGTCTGTGCCCCAACATCATCACAGTCCTCACCCCCAGTCCGTGCCCCAACATTAGAGCTCTGTTCCATCACCCCATCACCTTCATACACCGGCAAATGTCCACTGTCCTCCTGATGCACTGGGACTTCTGGGACTTGTAGTGCCTCTGCAGGTAAGTGAGTTGCAGACTCCAGAACAGCTGCAGGTCTCTGAGGTTGCTGCTCCTCGGGCTTATGAACATGCCGATCCTTGAAGGTGAAACTTGGGGGTTTTATAAGGGGTCTTGTCACCTGCTGGGGCTCATCTGGGGTGATGTCTGCTTCCACATCGGATCTAGGCTCTGCACCAAAACTCAGCTGGTACTGGGAAAAGCGTTCCTTGTTCCTATAGGATTCCGCTAAGGGTCCCATCCTCTCCAGTATAGAGTCCATCTCGCTCACTATGGTGGCCAGTTCTGTGCTCAGTGCATACAGTTTATCATCATGCATGGACTTGTACTGTGGGTTCGCAGTCCTTAGTTTGTATATACAGTCAATCTGCATTTGCAGCATTTGTTTTTGGTGCTTCAGCTCCTCCATCCTCCTCACCAGTGCAGGGATCTCCTCCGCCAGCTGTAGCTCTGGTGCCCGGGCGGTCTCTTTGCCCTGCTGGAGGGGTCTGGACAGTCTCTCAGGCTGGGTGAACACAGAGGAGCCTTGGCTGCTTGTATCTCCTGAGGCCCGGTCACATACATTAGGGTCTGGGGCAGGAACAGTTTTGCAAACACTTTCATATTTCTCCACAGATTTCCCAGGTGTCACCTCCATAGACTTGTCAGTATTGTGGCTCTTACCTCCGGCCTGGGATCTTGTGCGGCCTGAGCGGGTCATGCTGGAGACCACCTCTTGCTGCTGCAGGTTCTCCTGTAGTGTTTGTCTCTCCAGTGATGTCCTCCTCTGCCTCTGTGCTGGAGAGTGGAGCTGCACACCTGCTGCCTGTGATCCACTCTGCCCCAGCTCCTGTGCACCAACATGTGATCCCCTCACCTCCTGTGCACCTCCATGGCCTCTGTTTGCAGACTTTGGAGTTCCCACAATGGATTCTGTCTTGAATTCAGTCATGTTACCATCACTCTGTACACCATGGCTGGCAGACTGTTCCACATCACATTCCTTACACATACTTGCTGCTGCTGCTTTCTTTTCTTTACATACATCCATCGCTGTATTTTCCTTCTTTACAATGGCTGGACTTACATGCTCAGTATTCTTCTGTACTACAATGACTTTAGGATTTACATCCACATTAGAAGAAGCCTGGGAGTTTTCCCCCAGTGTAGGCCGAGAAGCCTGGGCCTTGCTTGGGGAGCTTCCCCGCCCAGGGTGGCCCCGCCCTGGGCTTTCTCCAGACATGAAGAGAACTACAGACACACAACCTCACAGCTAGGAGGCAGTATTATAGTAGTTATATTCTTGTATATAGGAGCAGTATTATAGTAGTTATATTCTTGCATATAGGAGCAGTATTATAGTAGTTATATTCTTGTATATAGGAGCAGTATTATAGTAGTTATATTCATGTATATAGGAGCAGTATTATAGTAGTTATATTCTTGCATATAGGAGCAGTATTATAGTAGTTATATTCTTGTATATAGGAGCAGTATTATAGTAGTTATATTCTTATATATAGGAGACAGTATTATAGTAGTTATATTCTTGTATATATGAGCAGTATTATAGTAGTTATATTCTTGTATATAGGAGCAGTATTATAGTAGTTATATTCTTGTATATAGGAGCAGTATTATAGTAGTTATATTCTTGTATATAGGAGGCAGTATTATAGTAGTTATATACTGGAGGGGCAAGCTGTGCATAACTAGCTTGCCCCCTGACTGGTGAGCAGTTAAGGGGTTAAGAAATATACAGGCAAGGTTTTTAGCCCCCTCCCCCGTCTGTAAAAACTTGTTGGTAACTATAGTGGTATGTCCCATGGGTGGGGGGAAGGAGTGCACCAATCAGGGGTTCAATAGTTTCCCGGGCTTTCAGGGGCCCTCCCCTGGGTATTTATAGCTGTGGTGCCTCCCTTCCCCCCCTCAATCTGCCCAGGACCCGGAGTTTTGCCCTCCCTCCCTCCCTTTTTGTATCTTTGTTTATTGTAAGTCACAGCTTGGCGGTAAGAAGACGGTGAAAGCGGGGTCAACCCGGGGTAGACCTCCACACAGGACGGTGTGGCAGCACCTCTCGGGTTGGTAAGAAGCCAATCGGTGTCTTTGTTACAGTTAAATTGTTATTTATATAAGTAATTTTATAAATAAAGCTGTGGCCGATCCCCACCCACGGAAAAGTTGAACTGTTGTTGTGTCAGTTATTATTTAATTATTTATTGTAGTAAGGGGGAGGGGTAGTTATAGCCTGCTAGGAGCTAATTGGGTCTCAGCAGTCTTGTATATAGGAGCAATATTATAGTAGTTATATTCTTGTATATAGGAGCAGTATTATAGTAGTTATATTCTTGTATATAGGAGCAGTATTATAGTAGTTATATTCTTGTATATAGGAGCAGTATTATAGTAGTTATATTCTTGTATATAGGAGGCAGTATTATAGTAGTTATATTCTTGTATATAGGAGGCAGTATTATAGTATATTCTTGTATATAGGAGCAGTATTATAGTAGTTATATTCTTGTATATAGGAGCAGTATTATAGTAGTTATATTCTTGTATATAGGAGCAGTATTATAGTAGATATATTCTTGTATATAGGAGGCAGTATTATAGTAGTTATATTCTTGTATATAGGGGGCAGTATTATAGTATATTCTTGTATATAGGAGCAGTATTATAGTAGTTATATTCTTGTATATAGGAGCAGTATTATAGTAGTTATATTCTTGTATATAGGAGCAGTATTATAGTAGATATATTCTTGTATATAGGGGCAGTATTATAGTAGTTATATTCTTGTATATAGGGGCAGTATTATAGTAGTTATATTCTTGTATATAGGAACAGTATTATAGTAGTTATATTCTTGTATATAGGAACAGTATTATAGTAGTTATATTCTTGTATATAGGAGGCAGTATTATAGTAGATATATTCTTGTATATAGGGGCAGTATTATAGTAGTTATATTCTTGTATATATGGGCAGTATTATAGTAGTTATATTCTTGTATATAGGAACAGTATTATAGTAGTTATATTCTTGTATATAGGAGGCAGTATTATAGTAGATATATTCTTGTATATAGGGGCAGTATTATAGTAGTTATATTCTTGTATATAGGGGCAGTATTATAGTAGTTATATTCTTGTATATAGGAGCAGTATTATAGTAGTTATATTCTTGTATATATAGGAGCAGTATTATAGTAGTTATATTCTTGTATATAGGAGGCAGTATTATAGTAGTTATATTCTTGTATATAGGAACAGTATTATAGTAGTTATATTCTTGTATATAGGAGGCAATATTATAATATATTCTTGTATATAGTTATAGATAGTGTGCACCAGTGACTTCTTTTTTCTGCCTCTAATAAAAATCTCTTCCGGTTTTGCATCATGTGACAGGAATATTATTACCTTGAGGGATGAAAACAATTATATCTCCACTATTGTTTGTTGTGAATCTAATATCAGATATTATAAATCTTATTTTCATAATAAAGAATGTTATATGTACACACGGGGAAACACAATGTTATATATCAGCCCCAGAGCCATAATAGAGAAAAATAGGAGAGTAATAGCAAAAGCTGCATCCACCAGGTAGTGTTTTTATACATGTACCGCCAGATATCTCACATAGTAGACAATTATCCTCTACTATAAATGTACAACACATATAAAGAAAGATGGCCGCACATCCACCATATGTATTTTGTTCTACTTGCTTCTCAGCATAATTTAAAAACTAACAGGTTGTTAGTATACATTTTGATCCTCTACTATAATGCTGCTCCTATATACAAGAATATAACTACTATAATACTGCCTCCTATATACAAGAATATAACTACTATAATACTGCTCCTATATACAAAAATATAACTACTATAATACTGCTCCTATATACAAGAATATAACTACTATAATACTGCTCCTATATACAAAAATATAACTACTATAATACTGCTCCTATATACAAGAATATAACTACTATAATACTGCTCCTATATACAAGAATATAACTACTATAATACTGCTCCTATATACAAAAATATAACTACTATAATACTGCTCCTATATACAAGAATATAACTACTATAATACTGCTCCTATATACAAGAATATAACTACTATAATACTGCCTCCTATATACAAGAATATAACTACTATAATACTGCTCCTATATATACAAGAATATAACTACTATAATACTGCTCCTATATACAAGAATATAACTACTATAATAATCCTCCTATATATACAAGAATATAACTACTATAATACTGCTCCTATATACAAGAATATAACTACTATAATACTGCTCCTATATACAACAATATAACTACTATAATACTGCCTCCTATATACAAGAATATAACTCCTATAATACTTTGTATGGTCAGTACGGTATGTAACACATAACACAGAGGACTTCATGTCTCATATACAGTTAGTAATATATAATTTATGTAACATTAAGGACATTTACATGAACTGAATTCCTGGATTCTATCTGTAAGCAGATTACTTTATTTCACGCTGTGACTCACAGCTGACTTCTGTTACAGTGTGTGACACAGGAGGTGATGTATGGGGCGCACATGGCGGTAGATGCATGTACATAGCGATCCCGGATAATTTATGTGCATGATTTATCGAGTCTGAATGGCTGTATTTTATATATATATATATATATATATATATATACACACACACATATATGAACATACTGTTGCTACCTAATATACAGACAGGGGGCTCCACTGAGCAGAGTGACCATTTAATTAAACCAGTGGTCTCCAAACTGTAGCCCTCCAGATGTCGCAAAACTACAACTCCCAGCATGCCCAGACAGCCGTTGGCTGTCTGGGCATGCTGGGAGTTGTAGTTTTGGAACATCTGGAGGCCCCCAGTTCTGAGACCACTGAAGGTAACATGGTTCTATATTTGGGGCAGGGTGTCCCTATCAGTGGGGATCATTAATCCTGCCATGTCACTCCCAGGCGATGGAATTGATTGATGGTGTAAAAATAGAAGCAGCCGGTCCGTCAGGTATTACAGCAGGTTATACGGAAAGAGCCGAGCGCGGTGTACGGGGGCCACATGGACGCCATATCCTGAGGGCCACGTCTCTATGGTGTCACCTGCATTATACTCAGGCCCCACCAGCCAAACCGGGCCCTGGGCTTCAATATCAGTCCTAGTTGGATATAATTGTAACCACGGTTACCACCAGAGCAGCCACATACCTGCCAGAATGCCCCCAGTACTAACCAGAGTGGTCCCTATAGGACCCCAGTAAAAGCCACAAAGACCCCCGTACCAGCTACAATCTTCCAACTAGCAATACCGGCCACTCAACCAGCCACAATTTCCCAGTATCACCCACAGTACCCCCAGTATCAGCTACATTGCCCCAGTACCTACCACAGTGCCCTCAGTACCAGCTAAATTGCCCCAGTATCGCCCACAGTACCCCCAGTATCACCCACAGTGCCCCCAGTATCAGCTACATTGCCCCCGTAGCTACCACAGTGCTTCCAGTATCAGCAACAGTACCCTCAGTACCAGCTAAAGTACCCCAGTATCACCCCCAGTACCCCCAGTATCAGCTACATACATTGCCCCAGTACCTACCACAGTGCCCTCAGTACCAGCTAAAGTACCCCAGTATCACCCCCAGTACCCCCAGTATCAGCTACATACATTGCCCCAGTACCTACCACAGTGCCCTCAGTACCAGCTAAAGTGCCCCAGTATCGCCCAGTATCAGCTACATTGCCCCAGTACCAGCCACTGAGCTTCCAGTACCTACCACAGTGCCCTCAGTACCTGCCCCAGTATTGCCCACAGTCCCAGTACCATCTACATTGCCCCCAGTAACTACCACAGTGCCCCCAGTATCAGCTACATTGCCCCAGTAGCTACCACAGTGCTTCCAGTATCAGCCACAGTGCCCTCAGTACCTGCCCCAGTATCATCCACAGTACCATCTACATTGCCCCAGTACCTACCACAGTGCCCTCATTACCTGCCCCAGTATCATCCACAGTACCATCTACATTGCCCTAGTACCTACCACAGTGCCCTCATTACCTGCCCCAGTATCATCTACAGTACCCACAGTACCATCTACATTGCCCTAGTACCTACCACAGTGCTCTCAGTACCTGCCCCAGTATCATCCACAGTACCATCTACATTGCCCCAGTACCTACCACAGTGCTCTCAGTACCTGCCCCAGTATCATCCACAGTACCATCTACATTGCCCCAGTACCTACCACAGTGCCCTCATTACCTGCCCCAGTATCATCTACAGTACCATCTACATTTCCCCAGTACCTACCACAGTGCTCTCAGTACCTGCCCCAGTATCACCCACAGTACCCACAGTACCATCTACATTGCCCCAGAACCTACCACAGAGCCCTCAGTACCTATCCCAGTATCACCCACAGTACAGGATATTAAGATATAGGGTTGGGGCACCCAAGCTGACAGAAAGTGTAGTACTGTGCCCATGGGGGGCGTCATGATCATCAATACACAATAACATAAGACAGCACATAATCATCATAGAAGAACCAACATCTGTAAGATAAAAGATCTCTGACTGCTCCATCACATCACGTGGGCACAGGGTGGAGCGCGGTGTCACCACATTCCGGCCTCTTATCAGCAGATGATCCTCCCCTGATATCTCAGGGTCTTAGGGTGACAACAATTTTAGGAATGATTGGCTGAAGGTGTCCGACCACATTCCTGCAGTTTGCGGACGGGGCAGAAGCTCCTCATGGCTGTACAGGTGTTTCCCCAGGTGACGTCTTCACGGAGACAGGTGAGGAATGCGGAGTGACGTCATACCGAGCGGAGACCTGCAGCGACGTGATCAGGACTTCATGAGATTGGGGGAAAGCTGGGTGAACCAGTGTTTCCCAACCAGTGCGCCTCCAGCTGTTGCAAAACTACAACTCCCAGCAACTCAAAACTACAACTTCTAGCATGCCTCTGTTTGGACATGCTGGAAGTTGTAGTTTTGAGAGCGCCATCGCGCATGCCTAACCAGGAGATTCAGGAATGGAGCAGTACTACGCATGCCCATCCAGGAGATTCAGGAAAGCAATGGCACCGCGCATGCCAATCCAGGAGATTCAGGAAAGCAACGGCACCATGTATGCCCATCCAGGGGATTCAAGAATGGAAAGGCACTGCACATGCCTATACCAGGAGATTCAGGAATGGAACGGCACCACGTATGCCCATCCAGGAGATTGGGGAATGAAGTGGCACTGCGCATTACCATCCAGGAGATTCAGGAATGGAGCAGTACTACGCATGCCCATCCAGGAGATTCAGGAAAGCAACGGCACCATGCATGCCAATCCAGGGGATTCAAGAATGGAAAGGCACTGCACATGCCTATACCAGGAGATTCAGGAATGGAATGGCACCACACATGCCCATCCAGGAGACTCAGGAATGATGTGGCACTGCGCCTGCCCATCCAGGAGATTGAGGAATGAGGTGGCACTGCGCCTGCCCATCCAGGAGATTGGGGAATGGAACGGCACCACTCATGCCCATCCAGGAGATTGGGGAATAAAGTGGCACTGCGCATGCCCATCCAGGAGATTGGGGAATAAAGTGGCACTGCGCATGCCCATCCAGGAGATTCAGGAATTGAACGTCACCACACATGCCCATCTAGGAGATTCAGGAATGAAGTGGCACTGCGCATGCCAATCAACAAGATTCAGGAAGGGAACGGCACCACGCATGCCCATCTAGGAGATTCAGGAATAGAGCGACACCACGTATGCCCATCCAAGAGACTCAGTAACCTTGTTTGAAGATCACATGGGGTCCCCACCAATCATATACTTATTCCTTGTCCTGTGGAGGTGTTCAAAGAAATTATCCAATAACAGAAAAACTAGATAATGTCTTAAAAAAAAAAAAAAACGCGCCACCCCTACCCTCAGGTTGTGTGTGGTATTACAACTTAGCCCCATTCACTTAAATGTAACTGAGCTGCTATACCACACACAAACTAAGGACAGGGGTGGCGCTGTTTTTGAAAGAAATCAGCTCTGTTTCTGTCATGATGAATTTTACTGTACATAGGAGCAGAATGTGATCAGTTTTTGGCTCCGCTGCTCAGTTTTTGGCGTTTTCAGACATTTTTTTTTCTGTGTTTTTCTCACATTGCAGATTGTGTGATTCAAAGAGAAAGGACTGAATGACATCATCTATAAACCACAGGGTTATTACACTAAAAAAAAAGAAAGAATATTACTAAAATACAAAAATGTAATAAACGCAGAGTATTTAGAGGCATTTTCCAGCCCGTTCTTTATACAGTGTGAACACGGACGGACGATTTTCCATCGACTTTAATGGAACATTTAACGTTATTAGATAAAGATACCTATAAAAAACTGACTACAGTATTTTTGTTTTTATTTTACAGCGTGTGAACGCGGCCTAAGATGGATGTTTTTGTTATGTACAGTGACCGGAATATAATACACTATAATGTAACAAAAGTGACAAAACACAACAATGACATCAGCGCATGACAAAGGCCACACAGCGCCACACAGCGCCACACAGCGCCACACAGCACCACACAGCGCCACACAGCGCCACACAACACCACACAGCACCACACAGCGCCACACAGCGCCACACAGCGCCACACAACGCCACACAGCGCCACACAACACCACACAGCACCACACAGCGCCACACAGCGCCACACAACACCACACAACACCACACAGTGCCACACAGCGCCACACAACACCACACAACGCCACACAGCGCCACACAACACCACACAACACCACACAGTGCCACACAGCGCCACACAACACCACACAACGCCACACAGCGCCACACAACACCACACAACACCACACAGTGCCACACAGCGCCACACAACACCACACAACGCCACACAGCGCCACACAACACCACACAACGCCACACAACGCCACACAACGCCACACAACACCACACAGCGCCACACAACGCCACACAGCGCCACACAACACCACACAACGCCACACAGCGCCACACAGCGCCACACAACACCACACAGCGCCACACAGCGCCACACAACGCCACACAGCGCCACACAACGCCACACAGCGCCACACAACGCCACACAACACCACACAACGCCACACAGCGCCACACAGCGCCACACAACGCCACACAACACCACACAACGCCACACAGCGCCACACAGCGCCACACAACACCACACAACACCACACAGCACCACACAGCACCACACAGCGCCACACAACACCACACAGCGCCACACAGCGCCACACAACACCACACAGCGCCACACAGCGCCACACAACACCACACAGCGCCACACAACGCCACACAACACCACACAGCGCCACACAGCGCTACACAACACCACACAACGCCACACAACACCACACAGCGCCACACAGCGCTACACAACACCACACAACGCCACACAACGCCACACAGCGCCACACAACGCCACACAGCGCCACACAGCGCCACACAGCGCCACACAACACCACACAGCGCCACACAGCACCACACAGCGCCACACAACACCACACAGCGCCACACAGCACCACACAGCGCCACACAACACCACACAGCGCCACACAACACCACACAGCGCCACACAGCGCCACACAGCGCCACACAGCGCCACACAACACCACACAGCACCACACAACACCACACAGCGCCACACAACACCACACAGCGCCACACAGCGCCACACAGCGCCACACAGCGCCACACAACACCACACAGCACCACACAACACCACACAGCGCCACACAACACCACACAGCGCCACACAACGCCACACAGCGCCACACAGCGCCACACAACGCCACACAGCGCCACACAGCGCGGCCGCTCGAGGTGTTGTCAGCAACGGGAATAGGATTAAAATTCCTGCAATGTACAAAACAAAGACCAGAAGAGACCGAGAAAAACTCCAGAGTTATAGAGGATGGATAAATAGATAAATAGATAGATAAATAGATAGATAGATAGATATGAGATAGATATGAGATAGATAGATATGAGATAGATAGATAGATATGAGATAGATATGAGATAGATAGATAGATAGATAGATATGAGATAGATAGATAGATAGTTAGATAGATATGAGATAGATAGATAGATAGATAGATAGATAGATAGATATGAGATAGATAGATAGATATGAGATAGATATGAGATAGATAGATAGATAGATAGATATGAGATAGATAGATAGATAGATATGAGATAGATATGAGATAGATAGATAGATAGATAGATAGATAGATAGATAGATATGAGATAGATAGATAGTTAGATAGATAGATATGAGATAGATAGATAGATATGAGATAGATATGAGATAGATATGAGATAGATAGATAGATAGATATGAGATAGATAGATAGATAGATAGATAGATAGATAGATATGAGATAGATATGAGATAGATAGATAGATAGATATGAGATAGATAGATATGAGATAGATAGAGCTGGAGGGGATGTATAACTACTATACATCCTAATCCCATAGAGATAGCAGCAGTATACAGATAGAGCTGGAGGGGAGATGTATAACTACTATATATACTGATCCCATAGAGATAACAGTAGCAGTATACAGATAGAGCTGGAGGGGAGATGTATAACTACTATATAAATATTAATCCTATAGAGATAACAGGAGCAGTATACAGATAGAGCATGGAGGGAATGTGAATTACTACTATATTTTTGGATCCCATAGACATAGCAGTAGTATACAGATAGAGCTGAAGGGGAGGTGTATAACTACTATACAGTATATTCTGATCCAATATACATAGCAGTAGTATACAGATAGAGCTGGAGGGGAGGTGTATAACTACTATATATCCTGATCCCATAGAGATAGCAGCAGTATACAGATAGAGCAGGAGGGGAGGTTTATAACTTCTATAATCCTGATCCTATAGAGATAGCAGCAGTATACAGATAGAGCTGGAGGAGAGGTGTATAACTACTATATATTCCTGATCCCATAGAGATAACAGCAGTATACAGATAGAGCTGGAGGGGAGGTGTATAATTACTATATATCCTAACCCCATAGAGATAACAGCAGTATACAGATAGAGCTGGAGGAGAGGTGTATAACTACTATATATCCTGACCCCATAGAGATAGAAGCAGTATACGGATAGAGCTGGAGGGGAGGTATATAACTACTATATATCCTGATCCCATAGAGATAGCAGCAGTATACAGATAGAGCTGGAGGAGAGGTGTATAACTACTATATATCCTGACCCCATAGAGATAACAGCAGTATACAGATAGAGCTGGAGGGGAGGTGTATAACTACTATATATCCTGATCCCATAGAGATAGCAGTAGTATACAGATAGAGCTGGAGGGGAGGTGTATAACTACTATATATCCTGACCCCATAGAGATAGAAGCAGTATACAGATAGAGCTGGAGGGGAGGTGTAAAACTACTATATATCCTGATCCCATAGAGATAGCAGTAGTATACAGATAGAGCTGGAGGGGAGGTGTATAACTACTATATATCCTGATCCCATAGAGATAACAGCAGTATACAGATAGAGCTGGAGGAGAGGTGTATAATTACTCTATATCCTGACCCCATGGAGATAACAGCAGTATACAGATAGAGCTGGAGGGGAAGTGTATAACTACTATATATACTGATCCCATAGAGATAGTAGCAGTATACAGATAGAGCTGGAGGGGAAGTGTATAACTACTATATATCCTGATCCCATAGAGATAGCAGCAGTATACGGATAGAGCTGGAGGGGAAGTGTATAACTACTATATATCCTGACCCCATAGAGATAGAAGAAATACGGATAGAGCTGGAGGGGAGGTGTATAACTACTATATATCCTGATCCCATAGAGATAACAGCAGTATACAGATAGAGCTGGAGGAGAGGTGTATAACTACTATATATCCTGATCCCATAGAGATAGCAGCAGTATACAGATAGAGCTGGAGGAGAGGTGTATAACTACTATATATCCTGATCCCATAGAGATAGCAGCAGTATACAGATAGAGCTGGAGGAGAGGTGTATAACTACTATATATCCTGATCCCATAGAGATAACAGCAGTATACAGATAGAGCTGGAGTGGAGATGTGTAACTACTATATATCCTGACCCCATAGAGATAGCAGCAGTATACAGATAGAGCTGGAGGGGAAGTGTATAACTACTATATATCCTGATCCCATAGAGATAGCAGCAGTATACAGATAGAGCTGGAGGAGAGGTGTATAACTACTATATATCCTGATCCCATAGAGATAACAGCAGTATACAGATAGAGCTGGAGTGGAGATGTGTAACTACTATATATCCTGACCCCATAGAGATAGCAGCAGTATACAGATAGAGCTGGAGGGGAAGTGTATAACTACTATATATCCTGATCCCATAGAGATAGCAGCAGTATACAGATTCATCTGGGGGCTCCTTGGTGTTGCACCTTATTGTGCTGCTCTTTTATTCTCCTTGTTTATTATACTTATGTTTCGCTATCTGTGTATTCATGTTTGTATGATCTCTTTGGCTAATAATAAAGCTTCTCTGAACCATCATTTCAGCGACCTGTAAACATACAGAGGGATTAATAATGGGAGAGGAAAAAAAAGGGTCTCTTTTTTTTGTTTTCTTCTTTCTGCCCGATTTGGCGCGGTACGGCCGTCACACAGATGACGCCACTGTCATTTGGAGACTTGATGGATCTAAAGAGCTGATTTCTTTTTTTAAAAAAACAGCGCCACAATTGTCTTCAGGTTGAGCGCGGTATTACAGCTCAGTTTCATTGAAGTGAATGGAGCCAAATTGCAATACCGCACGCAACCTGAGGACAGATGTGGCGCTGTTTAAAAAAAAAAAAAAAACTGCGCTGTTTTTCTATTCCTAGATAACGCCCCATGGCGGTCTCCGCGCAGCCTCCACCTCTCCCCGCCCCGCAGCCTGATCTGCATTGTCAATAAGCTGCCACGGTTTCCTATACCTCGCTATGTGAAACCCTCGACACACCCTCCTGCTGCAGAAACTCACCTCCTCCCCCTCCCAGAATATAGTCAGCGGCAGGTGGAAGAGTTTCAATACCGAGCTGCACTTCCCCCGGGATCACTTCGCTCTCTATGGTCGCCCTGCGTCTTCGCCGAAGAGAAGAAGCCCCTATCCCCAAACATCACGCTGGTCGTGGAATGATCGTAGCGCAGGTAAGACCGGCACCGTCCCTCCTGGCAGCTCCAGGGTTAACCCTCTAACCTCTGGGGGTTTGAAACTTTTTTTTTTTTTGGCTATAGTTTTAGATTTCAATGTCGCAAACTTTACGAAGAAGCGACAAAGTTAACAAAGTTGTGGGGGAAAGGAATGGGTGCCCTATAACCTCACCTGTGTGCCGGATACTATTATGGGTTTTATAGGTATATAGTATATACACAGTGCGTTATACGCCCGTCACCCTGGTGCTGTAAAACCTTCTCTTTATCTGCTTTGCACTATGTCCTGTTGTGTGGTTTATTTTTATTATTTTTCTTAATTTTTTATGTTGTGTTTTTTTTTTTTATATTTTTTTTTTTTTTTTTGTTTTTTTTTTGGTGGACGTAGATTTAATCTTTTATGGCTGGATTAACAATGGCTGACGTCTGGCCCTTCCCAAATCAGATTGTATAGGGAAGCTTCACCCCACTGTTCAGTTACTGCATTGTTCCCCTAACCTGTGGCTGTCCAGCTGTTCCAAAACTACAACTCCCAGCATGCCCTGACAGCCTGTTGTCTGTAAATCCCAATCTGTGCCACTCAAGCTGATGCACAACCACAATTCCCAGCATGCCCTGACAGCCGGTTGTCACTAATCCCCAACTTGTGGCTCTCCAGCTGTTGCGAAACTACAACTCCCAGCATGCCCTGACAGCCTGTTGTCTGTAAATCCCAATCTGTGCCACTCAAGCTGATGCACAACCACAATTCCCAGCATGCCCTGACAGCTGGTTGTCACTAATCCCCCAACTTGTGGCTCTCCAGCTGTTGCAAAACTACAACTCTCAGCATGCCCGGACAGCCGTTGGCTGTCCGGGCATGCTGGGAGTTGTAGTTTCGCAACAGCTGGAGAGCCACAGGTTGGGAATCCCTGATTTACTCTTCTTTTCCAATCCCAATTACTAACAGAATATTCTAGAACAATGGTTGCAATACTACAACACCCTGGATATGTATCCTCTATGACAGTGTTTCCCAATCTGTGTGCCTCCAGCTGTTGCAATACTACAACTCCCAGCATGCCCGGACAGCATCTACCCTCCTGTAGACAGCTACAGGTAGCCAAGAGTTAATTGCACATCAGGACGCATTTGGCTACAAGTCTTACTGGATATGTATCCTCTATGACAGTGTTTCCCAATCTGTGTGCCTCCAGCTGTTGCAATACTACAACTCCCAGCATGCCCGGACAGCATCTACCCTCCTGCATACAGCTACAGGTAGTAAAGGGTTAATTGCACATCAGGACGCATTTGGCTACAAGTCTTACTGGATATGTATCCTCTAGGACAGTGTTTCCCAATCTGTGTGCCTCCAGCTGTTGCAATACTAGAACTCCCAGCATACCCGGACAGCATATACCCCCCCTGTCTACACCGGCTCAAGGTGGTAAGGGGTTAAATGATGCACATCAGGACACAATCACATTTGGCTACGAGTATTACTAGACATGTATCCTCTATGGCAGCCTTTTCCTAACCAGGGTGCCTCCAGCTGTTCTAAAACTACAACTCCCAGCATGCTGGAAATTGTCGTTTTACAACTACAGATAGTGGATAGTTGAAAAGGGGTTGTTCAGAATTAGAAAAAGAAAGTTTAGTTTATGTTTATATTCTCCAAAAAACAGTGTCACCCCTGTCTTCAGGCTGTGTGCGGTATTGCAGCTCAGTCCCATTGAAGTGAATGGACTCTAGTTGTAATGCCACACACAACCTGAGGACAGTGGTGGTGCTGTTTTTAGACATAATTAGCTGCGTTTAGGGAGAAGGGGTGCATCCTAGTTTCATTTCGGCTTCAGGGGGTACAGGTGCTGAGGGTTTTGTGTCTGTAGCAATGACAAAAGTCCTGTTTATGGTTAACCTGTTCCTGGCTGAACGTTACATTGATCAGGTGTCATCCGGTCCTTTTATCTTCTATAGGGAATTGTTAGTTCTGGAATTCCTTGATATAGTGGGGAGTCTCCTCATCTATTAGCCCAGTGGCCTCCAAACTGCAGCCATCCAGCTGTTGCAATACTACAACTCCCAGCATGCCCGGACAGCATCTACCCTCCTGCATACAGCTACAGGTAGTAAAGGGTTAATTGCACATCAGGACGCATTTGGCTACAAGTCTTACTGGATATGTATCCTCTAGGACAGTGTTTCCCAATCTGTGTGCCTCCAGCTGTTGCAATACTAGAACTCCCAGCATACCCGGACAGCATATACCCCCCCTGTCTACACCGGCTCAAGGTGGTAAGGGGTTAAATGATGCACATCAGGACACAATCACATTTGGCTACGAGTATTACTAGACATGTATCCTCTATGGCAGCCTTTTCCTAACCAGGGTGCCTCCAGCTGTTCTAAAACTACAACTCCCAGCATGCTGGAAATTGTCGTTTTACAACTACAGATAGTGGATAGTTGAAAAGGGGTTGTTCAGAATTAGAAAAAGAAAGTTTAGTTTATGTTTATATTCTCCAAAAAACAGTGTCACCCCTGTCTTCAGGCTGTGTGCGGTATTGCAGCTCAGTCCCATTGAAGTGAATGGACTCTAGTTGTAATGCCACACACAACCTGAGGACAGTGGTGGTGCTGTTTTTAGACATAATTAGCTGCGTTTAGGGAGAAGGGGTGCATCCTAGTTTCATTTCGGCTTCAGGGGGTACAGGTGCTGAGGGTTTTGTGTCTGTAGCAATGACAAAAGTCCTGTTTATGGTTAACCTGTTCCTGGCTGAACGTTACATTGATCAGGTGTCATCCGGTCCTTTTATCTTCTATAGGGAATTGTTAGTTCTGGAATTCCTTGATATAGTGGGGAGTCTCCTCATCTATTAGCCCAGTGGCCTCCAAACTGCAGCCATCCAGATGTTGCAAAACTACAACTCCCAGCATGCCAGGAGGGCCACAGTTTGGGGACCACTGAAATTAGCCAATACGAAGAGCAGTTACATAGAGTGCCCACTGATTTCACTGAGCACGGTGTAATGCTTTATTTGCCCTGTGGTGGCGCTGCAGGGAACTCAAACACTTGTTGCGAGGTGCCCCCATAGCAGTGGTCTCCAAACTGTGGCCCTCCAGATGTTGCAAAACTACAGCAGGAATAGCCATCAGGAACTGGGGGGGGGGGGGGGGGGGGACAGGACGTCATGTGGTCAATGTATAGTGTAGAGTTCTCCTTTAAGATGTCTGACAGCAGGATCATACAAGGACAATTGTCAATCCGCAGAGCTCATCCCAATGCCGCCCCCGCACCTTAATATCTTCCTAAAGGGAAGAACAGAGAAGACTGCGGCCGGTGCATTATTTATCTATGGAGAGATCTGATGACCGTGTAATGAGGGAAGGCCGCAGTCTGCGGTTACCAGGAGCGCCGCTTCTCACTTTATAGGCAAATACCGGTGTGTATATAATATAATTTCTACATTTCTGGTTCAATTTGGCTGATAACAGGGGACAATAGACTGCATTCACCTGCACAGTAAATGCAGGACCAGTTTGTCTCTAGCCGTTGCAAAACTACAACTCCCAGCATGCCCGGACAGCCGTTGGCTGTCCGGGCATGCTGGGAGTTGTAGTTTTGCATCAGCTGAAGGCACACTGATCTAGGTGCCATCTTTATTCACAATGGACGCCACACACACACACGGGGGCTGCGCACATCTCCGGTATAACACCTCATGGTGTTGGTGTTGTGTTTGCTGCGTCCCTTGCTGACTGTCTCCATTACATAACCCTGAGCTGTCTCGTAACACTCTAATGGCTGCTAATGATGCCGGTGGATTTTATATGAGACGTTTTACGCGACTAGTCACTCACACAGGGCTGCTGGTGACTGACTGGCACCTTGTAGTGCACGTGGATCCAAGATGGCTGCCATGTTTATGTGCAGGGGGGCCAATGTTCCCCATGACAATGGCTGACCACTACAAAGAGACATAGGGGGCGCTCTAGGCTGTATGGCGCCATTGTCTTAGGGGAGTCTGTATCTATGTGGGTCCTTATAACACCCCATAGTGACCCTTACACTTAGGGTTGCCACCTTTCCCTCAGAAAAATACCGGTCATGGGTGTGGCTATGTGGGGGTGGAGCTACAAAAGGGGAGGGGCCAGATTGCACAGGGGCTGAGGGATCAGGGGTTTAAGAAATGGCATGGGGGATGGGAGGGGTGTTTAAGAAATGGCATGGGGGATGGGAGGGGGGTTTAAGAAATGGCATGGGGGATGGGATGGATACAATATATATGCGGGGGGAGTTTTCCTATATCGCACAAAAAAATTTACATTTAGAGAATACCTACCAAAACCCTATTTATGCCAGCGGCGGCGGTAGTGGTGGTGCGCGACAGCAACGCTGGCTCTCTGTGATGACGAGTGACGTCCCCCTGCGCAACGTCAGATAAACAGGCTAATCAGACAGTATCACACATGACAGGATTAGATGCACAGGCTCAGCAGACAGTATCACACATAACAGGATTAGATACACAGGCTCAGCAGACAGTATCACACATGACAGATTTAGATGCACAGGCTCAGCAGACAGTATCACACATGACAGATATAGATACACAGGCTCAGCAGACAGTATCACACATGACAGATATAGATACACAGGCTCAGCAGACAGTATCACACATGACAGATTTGGATATACAGGCTCAGCTCACAGTATCACACATGACAGGATTAGATACAGAGCGCAGCAGACAGTATCGCACATGACAGGATTAGATACAGAGCGCAGCAGATAGTTTCACACATTAAATCAGTGTTTCCCAACCAGGGTGCCTCCAGCTATTGCAAAACTACAACTCCCAGCATGCCCGGACAGCCAAAGGCTGTCTGGGCATGCTGGGAGTAATAGTTTTGCAACAGCTGGAGGCACCCTGGTTGGGAAACACTGCATTAAATACACAATTTTGCAGAGAGGTCTCACCAGTCTCTTGTCTTCACTTTCTCCTTTCCCCGGGCGGCTCCAGGTTAAGGAATGTCCGGGGTTGAGGAGGAATGGGGGGGGGGGGCAATTATTTATCCCATGGGGCCACATGAGAAACTAAAAATATTGTGGAGGGTCGGGTAGTTTTTCCCCAGATTAGGCAGCATAGTTGTCCCCCAGATTAGGCAGCATAGTTGTCCCCCAGATCAGGCAGCATAGTTGTCCCCCAGATCAGGCAGCATAGTTGTCCCCCAGATTAGGCAGCATAGTTGTCCCCCAGATTAGGAGCATAGTTGTCCCCCAGATTAGGAGCATAGTTGTCCCCCAGATTAGGAGCATAGTTGTACCCCAGTTGTCCCCCAGATTAGGAGCATAGTTGTACCCCAGTTGTCCCCCAGATTAGGAGCATAGTTGTACCCCAGTTGTACCCCAGATTAGGAGCATAGTTGTACCCCAGTTGTCCCCCAGATTAGGAGCATAGTTGTACCCCAGTTGTCCCCCAGATTAGGAGCATAGTTGTACCCCAGTTGTCCCCCAGATTAGGAGCATAGTTGTACCCCAGTTGTCCCCCAGATTAGGATCATAGTTGTACCCCAGTTGTCCCCCAGATTAGGAGCATAGTTGTACCCCAGTTGTCCCCCAGATTAGGAGCATAGTTGTACCCCAGATTAGGCAGCATAGTTGTCCCCCAGATTAGGCAGCATAGTTGTCCCCCAGATTAGGCAGCATAGTTGTCCCCCAGATTAGGCAGCATAGTTGTCCCCCAGATTAGGAGCATAGTTGTCCCCCAGATTAGGAGCATAGTTGTCCCCCAGATTAGGCAGCATAGTTGTCCCCCAGATTAGGAGCATAGTTGTCCCCCAGATTAGGAGCATAGTTGTCCCCCAGATTAGGAGCATAGTTGTCCCCCAGATTAGGCAGCATAGTTGTCCCCCAGATTAGGCAGCATAGTTGTCCCCCAGATTAGGCAGCATAGTTGTCCCCCAGATTAGGCAGCATAGTTGTCCCCCAGATTAGGCAGCATAGTTGTCCCCCAGATTAGGCAGCATAGTTGTCCCCCAGATTAGGCAGCATAGTTGTCCCCCAGATTAGGCAGTTTACCCCCCCCCCCCTACACACACACACACACATATATACACAGACACAGAGACACAGACACATATAAACACAGACACATATATACACACAGACACATACACAGACACATATATACACACAGACACACACACAGACACATATATACACACAGACACATATATACACACAGACACATATATACACACAGACACATATATACACAGACACATATATACACACAGACACATACACAGACACATATATACACACACACATATATACACACACACACATATATACACACAGACACTCACCCGCCCTGCGCTGCAGAGGGAGACAGGATACACGGCCTCTCCCCTCCCTGCTCTGCCTATGGGGGGTTGTAAGACTGCACGGGGCAGAGGGAAGGCGGGGGAGGGGGAGAGAGGAGACAGGAGGTCACGCCCCCTCCCCAGCACTGTACAGTCTCTTCCTGTCATCGCACGGAGCTCTCCCTGTCACAGGCTGCTGGTGTCAGACCTGGGCATTGTACGGCCGGTCATGAAAGCAGTGTTCTTCTGGGAATGCTGCTCCGTCCGCCCCTGTCAGTGAATGAAAAATACCGGCCATTGCATAGCCGGTATTTTTCATCCAAACTTACCGGCACAGCCCGGAATGTAGATGAAAATACCGGCTGTGCCGGTAAAATACCGGCAGGGTGGCAACCCTACTTACACTTGGTAACCTGCTCGGTTGCTATGGCCCCTACACTTGGTAACCTGCTCGGTTGCCATGGCCCCTACACTTGGTAACCTGCTCGGTTGCCATGGCCCCTACACTTGGTAACCTGCTCGGTTGCTATGGCCCCTACACTTGGTAACCTGCTCGTTTGCTATGGCCCCTACACTTGGTAACCTGCTCGTTTGCTATGGCCCCTACACTTGGTAACCTGCTCGTTTGCTATGGCCCCTACACTTGGTAACCTGCTCGGTTGCTATGGCCCCTACACTTGGTAACCTGCTCGGTTGCTATGGCCCCTACACTTGGTAACCTGCTCGGTTGCTATGGGCTCAGGACATACTGGGACTATTTTAGAGGAGCCGACCGTCCTAAATCCCAACCAGTTTGGGCACTTCTTGTCCCATTCCCATTGTTTAAGGCTCTGCCATCCTGCCCGGCCTGTTCCTCTTGTGCCACTGCTCGACCCCATCCGCCATTTTGTTTGGGTTACAATGGGGTCACTTACATACAATGAGTATCTACTGGGAAACTCAAGGGTGTGGGGGACGGGAGACATACACGCCTCTGCTCACCATCTGTAAAGTATGTCACTACTACTCCCAGCTGTCCAGGCTTGCTGGGAGTTGTAGTTTTTCAAGATGTGGAGGTCCATAGAGAAGGCCGTGTTGTGATCAGTGGCAACAGAGGTTCCTTGCAGCTGCTTGTCCCATTCCCCAACAGAACAAAAGATGGCGACTGAATGCGCATTGCGCTGGTAACCGTTTATAGCTTTGGCGCCGCTTATCTCCAAAGGAAAATCCCATTCTGTGGTCTCCTTATCAATCCTGCAACGAGAGACGTCCGAGTCAGAATGCAGTAGGGTTCGCATTTCTGTGTGGGAAACGTGCTGTGGATCTTCTATTGCTGGGCTGAGATACGTTGGCTAAGTGGACAGTATCTCACAAGATGAGCTTAGATACGCAAGCTCGGAAGACAGTATTATAGGCTTAGATACAAAAGTGGCTTCAAATGTGAGAGGTCTGCCATGCTTAGTGTATTATTAGAGGTTTGGATACACTGGCTAAGCAGACGGTATCACACATGATAGGCTTAGATACACTAACTCATCACTCAAGAACAAAATGTTTTAAAGTGACCATACATATTAGATCAGTGGTTTTCAACCTGTGGCTCTCCAGCAGTTGCAAAACTACAGCTCCCAGCATGCCCGGACAGCCGAAGTTTTGTAGCAGCTAAAGAACCACAGGTGGGGAAACCACTGCATCTTTTTCCTCTGCTGCGGGATCTGAAGCTGGCAGTCCCCCTGTCTGTTGAAAACATGTGTATGCTCAGCAGAGCCGAGTGTGCATGTGTATATAAATGGATTAGTAGAAAAAGCTGTCAGTCAGACGAACTGTATGGCCAGCATTAGATACACTGTTTGCTGAGTGAGGGTATCACACATGATGGTATAGATACACTGAGCAGACAGTATCGCACACATCGGGATTAGATACACTGGCTTAGCAGCAGCAGCATGGTGTAGCATTGATAGGGTGCGTTCACATAAACGTAATTTCTCTCAAACTTCCAGAGTGTTTCCCGCTGTGAGTTTTACCTACTGGCTCAGCAGACAGTATCGCTTGTGATAGGCTTGTATACACTGGCTCAGAAGACTGTATAGCCCATAATAGGCTTGGATACACTGGCTCAGCAGACAGTATCGCACATGACGAGATTAGATACACTGGCTCAGCAGACAGTATCGCACATGACGAGATTAGATACACTGGCTCAGCAGACAGTGTTGCACATGACGGGATTAGATACACTGGCTCGGCAGACAGTATAGCACATAATAGGCTTGGATACACTGGCTCAGCAGACAGTATCGCACACGTCAGGATTAGATACACTGGCTTAGCAGCAGCATGGTGTAGCAATGATAGGGTGCGTTCACATAAACTTATTTTCTCTCAAACTTCCAGATGGGAGTTTGAGAGGAAATACGCTTTTGTGAACGAGCCCTTTTAAAGGGAAACCCCGGAAGCTCTGGGATACCTGGTATCACGTACGGCCCAGATACTGAGCGCTCGCACTGTTTGCAGAGTAAAGCTCCGGCGCTGCGTTCAGGTTCATCGGCTCAAGCTAAACCTGTAAGTAAGTAAACAGATAGGGAGCAGATAAAATGCAGGACGTCACCCTCCGCGGCAGGGTTCCCCAATCTGTGGCCCTCCAGCTGTTGCAGAACTACAACTCCCAGCAGGCCCGGACAGCTTTGAGAGTTGCCGTTTTGCTTCAGGTTGGGAGACGATAAACGGGGACGATCGCTCATAATTTTACGATTCTATACGAGATGATAATGTATACACCTGGGCACCGCTGCGTCATGGAGAACCCATGTGACCATCACTAATACCGTGACCTGATTCCATTCCTTGCACACGCCTCAGTGACTCAAGGAGATACGGAATATTGTAATGTTATCTCGGAGAGGAGAGAAGTTTCATAGGAGTGGCGGCGGATTAGGAATATTTATATGTGCGTCTGTGTATATATATGTATATATATATATTATAGTTTTCATAAGACAAGCGCACTGTAATTTGGGCAGCAATGTATGTGGTGCCCCCTAGTGGGTGAGACCAGTGTATCCCAAGTATCTAGGAGCGGGTCTTTGGGTACAGTCATATCCCATTGTAGTAGTATAGGGTCTATAGGGCAGTATTTTACAGCCAGTGAGCCTCCAGCTGTTGCAAAACTACAACTCCCAGCATGCCCGGACAGCCAATGGCTGTCCGGGCATGCTGGGAGTTGTAGTTTTTGCAACAGCTGGAGGCACACAGGTTGGGAAAAACTGTGATTGACTCTCCTATAGCTCTCTAGCTTCATGACTAGTGCATTCTGGGTAACCTCCACGTTGGAGCCCGAGGTTTCATTACGTGCCACCACGTACAGATGTGATTGGAGTCATTACATGGCCACTTGCCCACACTCTCCACCAGCTCTCAGCAACACCTCAAATATCTGTGTTAAAGTGGTATTCTGGTGCTAGCCTAAAAATTTATATGGTGCCAGGCCCCATTTAAAAAAAAAAAAAAAAAAAGTCATACTTACCTGTGCCTGGTCTGCCGCATCTCCCATCCAGGCCCGCGGTCTTCTTCCTGCTCCCAAGCCAACCACTGGCCGCATCGGGGTCCTGTCTCAGCCAGTGATTGACTGCACCGAGCGCAGGAACAGAATAGAAGATCAGGGGCCTGGACAGAAGATTGCGGCAGACCAGGGCATAGGTAAGTATAGCTTTTTAAAAAAATCTATTTTTTTTTTATTTCTATAGTTTTAACAGCATAATGTTGTTTTATGCTAGCACCGGAATACCCCTTTAATACTGGGGTCTCCAGTGGATTCCATGTGACCAGCTGTCCTCTGAGCATGCAGGAAGTTACAATTTTGCAACAGCTGGAGGCACCCTGGTTGGGAAACACTGATGTGACTAATTGAGTGTTTTGGTTGTGTCTTTATAAACGCTGAGTAAATAGAAACCCATGAAACGTGTACTAAAACCTAATCTGATTTGCATTTATTTATTTTTTTAAACATTTTTTTTTAATGAGTCAACGTTAATCCTCTATGAGGCACGTCGGTGAGCGTTCTCCGTATATATTTTGGGAGCAACAAATGCGATGTAATCTCTGAGCATTTAAATAACCATGTGGAGTCTTCTCTTGTGCTGCACCTTCCCTCTAGAACAGTGGTCTCCAACCTGCGGACCTCCAGATGTTGCAAAACTACAACTCCCAGCATGCCCGGACAGCCAACGGCTGTCCGGGCATGCTGGGAGTTGTAGTTTTGCAACATCTGGAGGTCCGCAGGTTGGAGACCACTGCTTTAGAACTCTCTGCCTCAAGCCTTTCCCTAGATTTTGCTACTAATAAAAAGGGACTTTCCTTCCTCAGATAAGTTACATTATCGATGCGCGCAAAGGTTACTTACCGCCATATATAAGGCAGCGTGCGCTTGAATGCTTCTCGCTACTTCTTCTATGGATCAATGATCTGAATGAAGCCATTAGTCACCGGGCTGGAATGTAGGTCACGAGATAGAAGCGGCTTCTCGCCCCCTTATAGTCACCGCTTCTTTATATCAAGACGTCCTAGTTGTCACTTGTCTAAACCAATGTTTCCCAACCAGGGTGCCTCCTGCTGTTGCAAAACTACAACTCCCGGCATGCCGAACAATTCCTTTTTTGAATTTCTTTCCTGTCTGACCATAGTGTTCTCTGCTGCCACCTCTGTCCGTGTCAGGAACTGTCCAGAGTACAAGCAAATCCCCATAGCAAACCTCTCCTGCTCTGGACAGTTCCTGACACGGACAGAGGTGGCAGCAGAGAGCACTGTGGTCAGACTGCAAAGAACTACACAACTTCCTGTGGCGCATACAGCAGCTAATAAGTACTGGAAGGAATAAGATTTGTAAATAAAAGTAATTTACAAATCTGTATAACTTTCTGACAAAAGTTGATTTAAAAAAAATTGTTTCCACCGGAGTACCCCTTTAATTGGTATAAAGTTATTGGGATATTCTAGAATTCTGTAGCATCCATCATCCCATAAGAAAGCTATTATTAATAATAATAATAATAATAAAAATAATAATAATAATAATAATCATATAATTATGATTATCTATTATATATTATCTATTATCATTTATTATATTGTCTATTATATTATATTATCTATTATGATTATTTTATCTATTATATATTCTATTATCCTGTGATTATATCTATTATATGATTATATTATCTAATATTCTATTATCCTATGATTATATCATCTATTATATTGTATTATCTATTATATTATTATATTATCTATTATATATTATATTATCCTATGATTATATCATCTATTATATTATATTATCTATTATCTATTATATATTCTATTATCATATGATTATATCATCTATTATATTATCTATTATATTATTATATATTCTATTATCCTGTGATTATATCTAATATATTATCTATTATATGATTATATTATCTAATATTCTATTATCCTATGATTATATCATCTATTATATTATATTATATTATCTATTATATATTCTATTATCATATGATTATATCATCTATTATATTATCTATTATATTATTATATATTCTATTATCCTGTGATTATATCTAATATATTATCTATTATATGATTATATTATCTAATATTCTATTATCCTATGATTATATCATCTATTATATTATATTATCTACTATATATTCCATTATCCTATGATTATATCATCTATTATATTATATTATCTATTATATATTCTATTATCATATGATTATATCATCTATTATATTATTATGTTATCTATTATATATTCTATTATCCTGTGATTATATCATCTATTATCTATTTTATGATGATATTATCTATTATTATATATTCTGTGATTCTATCCTGATTGTCCATTCACGTCTCTGTGTTTACACCTGTACAGGTCTTGTTACCATAAAGAACCTTCAGCTTTTTACCTAAAAACCCCATCTACGAGAAGCTCAACAGATCCAAGATGGATAAAGGAGTCACCGTCCAGAATCCTTACGGCAACGTCACCATTCCGCGGGCGCAGCTGAAGAACAGCTTCATCCGGGAGACGCTTGGTGAAGATCTGGATGGGGTGGTGATCACAAACACCGCAGCAGTGCCAACCTACCCCACGTACATTACACAGGATCCAGTAGGCAACAACAACCCAACCACCATCCAGACCGACTACAAGGTCCACACACAGGAGTCGTGGAGACGGCCGTACAATCCCTACGCTGGTGACAATCCTCAGAATGGAGGCCAAAACGAGGCCATGCACAACATCGACCTGGACCAACAGTACAAGGATGTCGCGGCAGAAGAGAATCCGTGCTGCTGTTGTCCCTGTTGTAGCTGCTGTAATCCCTGCTGTGGCTGCTGTAATCCCTGCTGTGGCTGCTGTACCTGCTGCAAGCCGTGCTGCGTTGTCTCCTAATACGTTGGTGACCGTGTCCCGAGCCACAAAACAAAACATGACTCCAGGTTCTGTCTTGTTGAATCGGACACGATGGTGGATCTTCTGACCAAAGTCCAGACCAAAGTCCAAGGAGATCTCCTTCTTCTCTGGGTCCTATCTACCTTTTGTAAACCAATGTTAAGTGCAATGACGAGGGACTGGTCTACCTCTTTGGCGTAGACTCAGTTGCCAAATTAAGCTGGTGGTAATATGGAAAAGCAAAAAACTATTGGGTCTTCCTGTGGATTATTATATATTTTTTTATCGTAATGAAATAGTATTCACGATGCCAACATATCTGTCGAAATTATTAAGAAATGTGGACTTTAGTTATCTATTCTTATTGTGGGGGGTTTCGACAATACCGAGACCCCAAACTGAATTATATATATTCCTAGTTGCTACTTTGTACCAGTCATATATTTAAAGGGGAGGCTCACTTTTACTCAGTTCCACCTACACGATCTCCTATAGGTTCACCCAAACCCCACCTACCACAATATGCACTTCCCCCGTTCCCAACACACATAAGTCTATACAGATGTATCCAATGGTGCCCAGATAGCTTATCGTTGGTGAAAAAGTCTAAAAGTGACCACCCCCCCTTTTTTTTTATGTTTTATTCTCACAGTATTTCATTCATATTAAGAATGCAGCACTCCGGTAGCAGATCAGATTGTAATGGTCTGGCGAAAATCTGCAATTTGAAGGAACAATATTTTTAGGAGCTTTGAAAAAAAAAAAAAAAAAAAAAAAAAATACATGGTAGACATAGAACTTTAAAGGGTTACTCCTGTGGAAACCAGATCAACTGGTGCCAGAAAGTTAAACAGATTTGTAAATGACTTCTATAAAAAATCTTAATCCTTCCAGTACTTATTAGCTGCTGTTTACTACAGAGGAAATTTTCAACTAGTGCCAGAAAGTTAAACAGATTAGTAAATTACTTCTATTAAAAAAAATCTTAATCCTTCCGGTACTTTTTAGGGGCTGCATACTACAGAGGAAATGTTTTTTCTATTTGGATTTCTCTGCTGACCTCTGCTGTCCATTTTGGGAACTGTCCAGAGCAGGAGAAAATCACCATAGCAAACCTATGCTGCTCTGGACAGTTCCTAAAATGGACAGCAGAGGGTCAGCAGAGAGCACTGTGCTCCTGACATAAGAGAAATCCAAAAAAAGAAAAGCATTTCCTCTGTAGTATACAGCCCCTAAAAAGTACCGGAAGGATTAAGATTTTTGTATACAGCCCCCAAAAAGTACCGGAAGGATTAAGAATTTTTAATAGAAATAATTTACAAATCTGTTTAACGTTCTGGCTAGAGATGAGCGAACTTACAGTAAATTCGAGTTGTCACGAACTTCTCGGCTCAGCAGTTGATGACTTATCCTGCATAAATTAGTTCAGCTTTCCGGTGCTCCGGTGGGCTGGAAAAGGTGGATACAGTCCTAGGAGACTCTTTCCTAGGACTGTATCCACCTTTTCCAGCCCACCGGAGCACCGGAAAGCTGAACTAATTTATGCAGGATAAGTCATCAACTGCCGAGCCGAGAAGTTCGTGACGAATCGAATTTACTGTAAGTTTGCTCATCTCTAGTTCTGGCACCAGTTGATTAAAAAAAAAAAAAAAATAAATAATAATAATAATTAATAATAAATAAAAATAAAAGTTTTTCACGGCACGGGAGTAACCCTTTAACGTTCTCTAAGCTGAAAGAAGAAATTTGGGATTTTAATTTGAGGCCTAATAGAAAATGTATCTATCGTATGTATATTTGGACTTTTTCTTTCGTTGATTGTAAGGGAGTGGAGCACATAATATTTGGCGTACTCGGCGGGATGCATCATTAGAGTTGATATTATTATTTGGCAATGAAAGAGTCTGTTCGTAAGCCACGTCTCCTAGGAATTTCACGACACACTGCGCCATTTTATATTCATGCCGCACAATGGTCGTCTTCTGTGGAGGCTTTTCTCGCATCTTTTCTTGGTGAAGTATCTTGATGACTTTTATGTTTTTATTATTATAAATTCTTAAGTAATTGATGCCCTTGACTACCGGAATGGACTCATCAGCCATGGAGAAGGTTCCTCAATGTTTCTCAGGACTATGACTTGTGTAATAAATATATATATATATTGAAGCCAGCTCTTACGTGTGCAATGCCATTACCTTATATGTGTATATATATATATATAAATACTTGTAATTAAATTGGATACGTTAAATAACAACAAGTTTTTGGGTTTTCTAGTAGAAGTTGTCTCCTTTTTGTTTTAATGTTATTTCAATGAAACAATAGAATGTTTGTTCTTTTAGTACAGTGGTCTCAAAGTGTGGCCCTCCAGCTGTTGCAAAACAACAACTCCCAGCATCAGAGACCCCCTATAATCATGTTCAGTAGACACCTGATATACTAGACACCCTACTAAAGCAGTGGTCTCAAAGTGTGGCCCTCCAGCTGTTGCAAAACTTCAACTCCCAGCATCAGAGACCCCCTATAATCATGTTCAGTAGACACCTGACATACTAGACACCCTACTAAAGCAGTGGTCTCAAAGTGTGGCCCTCCAGCTGTTGCAAAACTTCAACTCCCAGCATCAGAGACCCCCCTATAATCATGTTCAGTAGACACCTGACATACTAGACACCCTACTAAAGCAGTGGTCTCAAAGTGTGGCCCTCCAGCTGTTGCAAAACTTCAACTCCCAGCATCAGAGACCCCCCTATAATCATGTTCAGTAGACACCTGACATACTAGACACCCTACTAAAGCAGTGGTCTCAAAGTGTGGCCCTCCAGCTGTTGCAAAACTTCAACTCCCAGCATCAGAAACCCCCCTATAATCATGTTCAGTAGACACCTGACATACTAGACACCCTACTAAAGCAGTGGTCTCAAAGTGTGGCCCTCCAGCTGTTGCAAAACTTCAACTCCCAGCATGCCCGGACAGCCGTTGGCTGTCCGGGCATGCTGGGAATTGAAGTTTTGCAACCTCTGGAGGGCCACACTGTGAGTCTACTGAACATGATTAAAGGGGGTCTCTGATGGACCCCCAACAGTAAGGTCCGTTGACCAGAGGTGACGGGAAAGTTTCCCATCCCTCAGTCTGTGTTGACTTTTCCCTTTGTTTGCTCAGTAAGTCTGACATAATCTGTAGTCAAACACAAACCTATCACTGTGTCACAGTTTATCCTCCTCTCTCAGGGGCGATAGCATGCTCCCTCTTTTAAGAAGTTTTATTTTTTAATTTTTTTTTTACTTTTGTTCTATTGTCCACCAACATGGTGCTAAAGGTCATGGCTGGACAGGATGACATCATCACCTATTAGACACACACACACACACACACACACCTTCCAGCTCTATCTGTATACTGCTGCTATCTCTATGGGATCAGGATATATATATATATATATATATATATATATATATATATATATATATATAGTAGTTATACACCTCCCCTCCAGCTCTATCTGTATACTGCTGTTATCTCTATGGGATCAGGATATATAGTAGTTATACACCTCCCCTCCAGCTCTCTGTATACTGCTGTTATCTCTATGGGATCAGGATATATAGTAATTATACACCTCCCCTCCAGCTCTATCTGTATACTGCTACTATATCTATGGAATCAGGATATATAGTAGTTATGCACCTCCCCTCCAGCTCTATCTCTATATTGCTGCTATCTCTGTGGGATCTGGATATATATTAGTTATACACCTCCCCTCCAGCTCTCTGTATACTGCTGCTATCTCTCTATAGGATCAGGATACATAGTACTTATACACCTCCCCTCCAGCTCTATCTGTATACTGCTGCTATCTCTCTGGGATGAGGATATATAGTAGTTATACACCTCCCCTCCAGCTCTCTGTATACTGCTGCTATCTCTATGTGATCAGGATATATATAGTAGTTATATACCCCCCCGAGGATGCGGTGACACTTGTTATAATCTGTTATAGGGAAGCCGTGGGCCATCTGAATGTTCAGCCTACACACTACAAGTAACCCCACACCTCACAAGCTTGGTAAAGTTTTACAATGATGAGGATATCCGCGCCTTGTTTGTGAATACAGGCTGCAGTATACGGACGGAGCCCTGGGCTTGTAAAGGAGGAATTTACAATATGCAAAGCTATATGCAAATGTCCACCCATTGCCGGGTTACAGGATCATTTTACTGCAAGGAGAAAGAATGTTAACAGGTGACATCACGGAGATTATGGGCCCATACGTACTGTAGTTATATAGATACAGGGCTCTTCTTGGCCTTGGGGGTTAAAAGTCATTAAGTATAATGAAGACCCTCTGATTGGCTGAATCCATGGAGCTTCACCCTAATCTATAAGGATCACATTATCCTCGTGGTGGCGTCTCTTAGAGAGGAGTTTCCCAACCAGGGTGCCTCCAACTGTTGCAAAACTACAATTCCCAGCATGCCCGGACAGCCTACAGCAGTATACAGATAGCTGGAGGGGAGGTGTATAACTACTATATATCCTGATCCCATAATGATAGCAGCAGTATACAGATAGAGCTGGAGGGGAGGTGTGTAGCTACTATATATCCTGATCTCATAGAGATAGCAGCAGTATACAGATAGAGCTGGGAGGGGAGGTGTATAATTAATATATATCCTGATCCCATAGCTTTAGCAGCAGGATATAGATTGAGCTGGATAGGAGGGGTATAACTACTATATATCCTGATCCCTTAGAAATAGCAGCAGCATACAGATAGAGCTGGAGGAGAGATGTATAACTACTATACATACTGATCCCATAGAGATAGCAGCAGTATACAGAGAGCTGAAGGAGGTGTGTATAACGACTATATAGCTCAATCCCATAGAGATAACCTCAGTAGTAAGTAGTGTTGCTCGCGAATATTCGCAATTCGAATATTATTCGCGAATATCGCATATTCGCGAATTCGCGAATTTCGCGAATATAGCGCTATATATTCGTAATTACGAATATTCGTTTTTTTTTTGTTTTTTTTTCTTCACAGTACACATCACAGTGATCATCCCTCTCTGCTTCCAGCTTGTGTGGTGTAAAGAAGACTCTAATACTACTGTGTGAGACTGGCGTGCGAAAATTCGCATATGCGAAAATTAGTATATGCGAATTTACGCATATGCGAATTTTCGCGTATGCTAATTTTGTATATGCTAATTTTCACATCTTTAAATTTTCGCATACGCGAATTTCCGCATATGCGAAAATAAAACGAGGATATGACGAATATGCGAATATTCGCGAATATATGACGAATATTCGTCCATATATTCGCGAATATTCGCGAATTCGAATATGGCCTATGCCGCTCAACACTAGTAGTAAGGAGATTACCGGAGGAGGAGGTTTGTTACAGTGTGTCACCCCTGTAGTAAGGTGATTACATGAGGAGGAGGTTTGTTACAGTGTGTCACCCCAGTAGTAAGGAGATTACATGAGGAGGGGGTTTGTTACAGTGTGTCACCCCAGTAGTAAGGAGATTACATGGGGAGGAGGTTTGTTACAGTGTGTCACCCCAGTAGTAAGGAGATTATATGAGGAGGAGGTTTGTTACAGTGTGTCACCCCAGTAGTAAGGAGATTACATGAGGAGGAGGTTTGTTACAGTGTGTCACCCCAGCAGTAAGGAGATTACATGAGGAGGAGGTTTGTTACTGTGTGTCAGCCCAGTAGTAAGGAGATTACATGAGGAGGAGGTTTGTTACAGTGTGTCACCCCAGTAGTAAGGAGATTACATGAGGAGGGGGTTTGTTACAGTGTGTCACCCCAGTAGTAAGGTGATTACCGAGGAGGAGGTTTGTTACAGTGTGTCACCCCAGTAGTAAAGTGATTACATGAGGAGGAGGTTTGTTACAGTGTGTCACCCCAGCAGTAAGGAGATTACATGAGGAGGAGGTTTGTTACAGTGTGTCACCCCAGTAGTAAGGTGGGGCGTGTCCAGGGGCGGCAAAATTAGCTTTCTCCTAGGGTGGCAAAAATCCTTTCACCTGGCCCTCAGATCAACAGCCAACTTATGTCATACATGGGTGAGCTGGTCCTGCCAAAACGAGTAACCATGAATGATCAAAGGGGGCGCAGTTCTGAACAGGTCATTGGTTCGGTCCGTGACACCGAGTGACCCAGTAAATAAAGGGAGCCAAAAGGGGCTCACACGGGTTAGATGTAGAGCGAATTCCTGGGATGGCGGCCTTGTTGCAGGTGGTGCTGTCTTGTAAATCAAAAGGAGCAATGATTTGATTTATCTTGCCCACTTGGCACAGCCCTGGCACACACTTACCCGACCGCAATGAAGAGAGTATTGTATTAGGAAAAAATTTGGGAAGGAGGCCAAGAGGTCAGCACAAATCAGTTTACTAGTCTTGGCACGAGCGAGAACATATCGTACCTCGTGATACATGAGCCGACCCTCCATGTTGTACCTGGATTTAAACAACAGGATTTTATAAGGGTGAGGACAAGGGGTTCTCTACCTAAAAAGAGGCCTCCAAAGGTGGTGAAGCTTGTGGTTGGGACCATTGATACCAAAACGAAGCTCAACAATCCACTGGATCTAATGTCAGAACCATCAATCCTCCGAAAAGTTTTGGAGGTCAATCTGCTTTAGGGGATCTCTACCTATAATGAGGTCTTCAAAGGTGGCGAAGTCTATGGCTGGAACCATTGATCCTACCAAATCAGATACATCGACGACGTTCAAGAATCCACTGGATGGAACGTTCAATCCTCCGTCAACTTGTGGGGGTCGATCTGCTTTAGGGGATCTCTACCTATAATGAGGTCTTCAAAGGTGGCGAAGTCTGTGGCTGGAACCATTGATCCTACCAAATCAGATACATCGACTACGTTCAACAATCCACTGGATGGAACGTTCAATCCTCCGTCAACTTGTGGGGGTCAATCTGCTTTAAGGTAGGGTCACACGTAACGGATCCGCAGCGTATTTTACGCGGCAGATCCGCCGGTGACTCAACCCATTTTGTGCCTCCAGCGGTTGCCACACCCCGTTCCCCTGCCTCGCTCCGCCCCTGGCGGAGCGAGGCAGGGGAACGGGGGTGGCAACTGCTGGAGGCACAAAATAGGTTGAGTCACCGGCGGGTCTGCCGCGTAAAATACGCTGCGGATCCGTTACGTGTGACCCTACCCTTAGTCTTTATGTTCATGAGTTGGAATTTCCGTGCGGAATTCCGCGTTGTAGTTCTGCACTGAGAATCCTCAGCACACCTCAGAAATTCTGATCCTGGTGTCGGCAGAAAGAATGAACACGTCTGTAGACTCTGCAAGAAATGCATTGCCATCTATGAGATGGCGCATTTCCGTGCGGTTCTAGCGCTGGCATGTTATGACGGCACCCACACCCTGTCAGGATCAGCAGAACAGACTACAGATGGAAGGAGTCTCCATTGTCCATGCAGCTGTGTTGTGTTCTCCAGGTGATGAATATTTTCTATGCAGATGACAATGGGAACACGCCTGGGGAGCTTCTGCTCATTGTCACCAGGAAGTTCCCGTATTAGAATAATGAATAATAACAACCAACCCTGAGCATATATATATATATATATATATATATATATATATATATATATATATATATACTGTATCTATATAATGTATAAAGGGGAGATTTATCAAAACCTGTCCAGAGGAAAAGTTGCCCAGTTGCCCATAGCAACCAATCAGATCGCGTCTTTCATTTTTAACAAGGCCTCTGCAAAATGAAAGAAGCGATCTGATTGGTTGCTATGGGCAACTAAGCAACTTTTCCCTTGCACTGGTTTTAATATATCTCCCCCATATATGTGTCTGCCGGGCGTAGGCCCCAGATGTAAAGTCATGAAGGGCATAAACATGTATGAAGACGACCGGATCTCCTCACAATGTGGTGCAGTTGCCCATAGCAACCAATCAGATTGCTTCTTTCATTTTTAAGGTAAATTGTAAACATAAAAGAAGCGATCTGATTGGTTGCTATCGGCAACTGCCCCGCTCTTTCTCTACACAGGTTTTGATAAATCTCCCCGAGGTGTCTACGGGACTTTCTGAGGACAATCGTGGAGACATCGCCAAAATGCGCCAGATATTTACACCGTGTATTAGTCCAGAATTAACGCTGGGACCCAGGCGATAAAAGCTCCAGATGGGCGAAGGTCACGTAATATGAGAGTCATAAACCCCAAAGATAAGTGCGAGTTATTGAGAGCGTTGTCATGGAGACAGATAAACTGCGGTATTCCTGATCGGTAAACATGGAGCGAGAAGCATAACGAAACCACTAAACGACTGTGTCACCCCAAGTGTTATCATCCTGTACCCCAAGTGTTATTATCCTGTACCCCAAGTGTCATCATCCTGTACCCCAAGTGTTATCATCCTGTACCCCAAGTGTTATTATCCTGTACCCCAAGTGTCATCATCCTGTACCCCAAGTGTTATCATCCTGTACCCCAAGTGTTATTATCCTGTACCCCAAGTGTTATCATCCTGTACCCCAAGTGTTATCATCCTGTACCCCAAGTGTTATCATCCTGTACCCCAAGTGTTATCATCCTGTACCCCGAGTGTAATTATCCTGTACCCCGAGTGTTATCATCCTGTACCCCAAGTGTTATCATCCTGTACCCCAAGTGTTATTATCCTGTACCCCAAGTGTTATCATCCTGTACCCCAAGTGTTATCATCCTGTACCCCGAGTGTAATTATCCTGTACCCCGAGTGTTATCATCCTGTACCCCAAGTGTCATCATCCTGTACCCCAAGTGTCATCATCCTGTACCCCAAGTGTTATCATCCTGTACCCCTAGTGTTATTATCCTGTAACCCAAGTGTTATCATCCTGTACCCCAAGTGTTATTATCCTGTACTCCAAGTGTTATCATCCTGTACCCCAAGTGTCATCATCCTGTACCCCAAGTGTCATCATCCTGTACCCCAAGTGTCATCATCCTGTACCCCAAGTGTTATTATCCTGTACCCCGAGTGTTATCATCCTGTACCCCAAGTGTCATCATCCTGTACCCCAAGTGTCATCATCCTGTACCCCAAGTGTTATTATCCTGTACCCCAAGTGTTATCATCCTGTACCCCAAGTGTTATTATCCTGTACCCCAAGTGTTATCATCCTGTACCCCAAGTGTTATCATCCTGTACCCCGAATGTTATCATCCTGTACCCCAAGTGTTATCATCCTGTACCCCAAGTGTTATCATCCTGTACCCCAAGTGTCATCATCCTGTACCCCAAGTGTTATTATCCTGTACCCCAAGTGTTATCATCCTGTACCCCAAGTGTCATCATCCTGTACACCAAGTGTCATCATCCTGTACCCCAAGTGTTATCATCCTGTACCCCAAGTGTTATCATCCTGTACCCCAAGTGTTATTATCCTGTACCCAGAGTGTTATTATCCTATACCCCAAGTGTTATCATCCTGTACCCCAAGTGTTATCATCCTGTACCCCAAGTGTCATCATCCTGTACCCCAAGTGTTATCATCCTGTACCCCAAGTGTCATCATCCTGTACCCCAAGTGTTATCATCCTGTACCCCAAGTGTCATCATCCTGTACCCCAAGTGTTATTATCCTGTACCCCGAGTGTTATCATCCTGTACCCCAAGTGTTATCATCCTGTACCCCAAGTGTTATTATCCTGTACCCCAAGTGTTATCATCCTGTACCCCAAGTGTCATTATCCTGTACCCCAAGTGTTATCATCCTGTACCCCAAGTGTTATTATCCTGTACCCCAAGTGTTATCATCCTGTACCCCAAGTGTCATTATCCTGTACCCCAAGTGTTATTATCCTGTACCCCAAGTGTTATCATCCTGTACCCCAAGTGTTATTATCCTGTACCCCAAGTGTTATCATCCTGTACCCCAAGTGTTATTATCCTGTACCCCAAGTGTTAACATCCTGTACCCCAAGTGTTATCATCCTGTACCCCAAGTGTTATCATCCTGTACCCCAAGTGTCATTATCCTGTACCCCAAGTGTTATCATCCTGTACCCCAAGTGTTATTATCCTGTACCCCAAGTGTTATCATCCTGTACCCCAAGTGTCATTATCCTGTACCCCAAGTGTTATTATCCTGTACCCCAAGTGTTATCATCCTGTACCCCAAGTGTTATTATCCTGTACCCCAAGTGTTTTCATCCTGTACCCCAAGTGTTATCATCCTGTACCCCAAGTGTTATCATCCTGTACCCCAAGTGTTATCATCCTGTACCCCAAGTGTCATCATCCTGTACCCCAAGTGTTATCATCCTGTACCCCAAGTGTTATCATCCTGTACCCCAAGTGTTATCATCCTGTACCCCAAGTGTTATCATCCTGTACCCCAAGTGTTATTATCCTGTACCCCAAGTGTTATCATCCTGTACCCCAAGTGTTAATATCCTGTACCCCAAGTGTCATCATCCTGTACCCCAAGTGTTATTATCCTGTACCCCAAGTGTCATCATCCTGTACCCCAAGTGTTATTATCCTGTACCCCAAGTGTTATCATCCTGTATCCCAAGTGTCATTATCCTGTACCCCAAGTGTTATCATCCTGTACCCCAAGTGTTATCATCCTGTACCCCAAGTGTAATCATTATGTACCCCAAGTGTTATCATCCTGTATTGTTTATTATTGTAAATCACTGTAACCTTATTCTACACTGTTAGAGATTTGCAGAATCAGAATCGTCCTGTTTGCAGCTATAAACCGGCCCAGAATCTCGTCGCTCTGAATAGGTTTTTATTGTTAGTTGTTCCTCAATCCCAGAGATGACTGTGCAGGGGTCAGAGGACTGAATTATGATCTCGTAGCTATTATAGCCAAACACATCTATCCCTCCACGTGCACGCTCAGCTCAGTTGAGTGTGCATATATTGTATATTAACAATATGAATAATGAATGAACGTGACCTGAACCCTCCAATTTAATGGGGTACAGCAGACAATGTAATGTTTATGCTTGTATGGAGCAGGGATGTCTGGCAGCGGCTTTCTCCTCTGATGTCAGCAAGTTACGGGGAAAGGACCTCTATTAGAGCAGTAATAGTATAGCTCAATGGTGTCCAAACTGCGGACTTCCTTCTGTTGCAAAACTACAACTCCCAGCATGCCCGGACAGCCAACGGCAGTCCGGGCATGCTGGGAGTTGTAGTTTTGCAAGTGGAGGCACTCTTGGAGACCACTGAGCTTTACAATTACTACCCTAATTGGGGTCCTTGCCCCGTAACTTGCTGACATCACCTGAAAGGAGACCTAGGGTCTAACTCCTCACCCAGCTTTCCCGAAGGCAGATTCGGGAAAATCCAGGTGATCCGGCCGCCGATGACTCTCCAGTCGTAAAGCTGGGTGAACGGTAACCAGCCAAGCACTTATGACTATCATTTGGGTAAATGATTACCCGTAAGCGCCCGCTATACGCTCCAGACTAAAAATTCACCAGTCGGCAATTCGAGATGCCATTGAAAGGGCACGAATGGGCGATACGAAGCGGGGGACGTCAGGGCGGGAAACCTCGATAGATCGAGCGCTCAAGAGGGCGCAACAAAGTGGTTACCGACAAGTCACCGACGTTCGTCTCTCCCAAAGACTAGAAGGCAAACACTTCATCAGGGATAGTCATAAGATGTAAGGTCCTAAAGCTCGACGACTAACAGGAAAGCAGCAGAATTTTGATTTCAGCTCTGGGTAAGGCTTCTCGGATCCTAGTAAGATACTTCCCAGACACTGCAGGTTTGCGGGGGCCCCTCTAGAAGAAGACCTGCATCTTTGTGCACTCGTGTATTGCCTCAGCTAAGGCGTCCACTTTACTGTAACTCAAGAGAGGAAGTTGCAAAGTGCCACCTGCTGGCAGAATGGGGGTTTGGCGCCCGCTCACACTATTTCTTGTGAGTGCCGGCTGCTATCTGCACCCGACACCAGTCGATTATGACTGACATCAGATTTAGTGGTTTCGATGCCGCGGTCAATAGTGATGGCAGCATATAAACAGTTTTATGGCAGACTGTATCAATAGGGTGCTGATCGCGTTTCCTAACCGGTTGCGTGTCTCCAGCTGTTGCAAAACTACAACTCCCAGCATGCCCGGACAGCCGTTGGCTGTCCGGGCATGCTGGGAGTTGTAGTTTTGCAACAGCTGGAGGCAGTATGAATTTACCATGTCTGGAGCTGTAGCTGGAGGCATACTGCTTGGGAAACACTGTAATAGATCAATGTATTGCATATGCATGACATTGATCTGTATGAGCAATAGAGGGATTGCTTATAACGGGCCTGCTGAAAGAGAAAAAAAATTTCAATCTAAATATATTTGGTACTGCTGGAATTATCCAAACTATTAACTTGTCATATTACTGATTCCGTACTGTCAACACTGTAAATGTAAAAAAAAAATTCCAATCACCAATATTGCAGATTTTTGGTCACATCCCAGATTTTTATTTTATTTTATTTATTTATTTTTTAAACGTGGCAAAGAAAACCCCATAAATACACAAAAGTGGTATTGGTAAACTGATATAATCTATAAAACATATATCTATATATATATATCTATATCTATATCTATATATATATATATATATATATATATATATATATATATATAAATAATATATATATCTAAATAATAATACATATATATATATATACATATATTCATATTATTAATAATAATAATAAAAATGTGTATATATATATATATATATAAATAATAAAATATATATATTTTCTATATAAAGACCAGATTTTTTTCACTACCTGGGAGTGCTGCTGTCCTATGTATGCTGTGTGAAGTTTGGGATCCCTCACCTAGATCCTTATACAGACTGCACCCCGACATCCTATTATTTGGTGTGCTGCTATATATATATATATACACACACATATATACATTTTTTGTTAGATTTTCAGTTCCTCATTTATTATACTATCACAGAAAATGGTCTTCTTAAAGAGGTGGTCTTTTGGAGAGGATTCCCTGTATACCCAGACTATTCTCTCCTCCCTTCATTCATGTTTATGTTAATCCCACATTCTAAAGATGTGACATAAGAACAATCACATAACATCCCAAGAGTTATTTATACAAAACTACTATACCCAGTATATGCCCAGTAAGTTCCGATAGGGAACAAGCAGCCATTGTACCGGGTGGGTCGGCTCAGACTATGGAGACATTCAGTGCAGGTATTTACGGTATAATGACAGGTCCAAGGAGACTGTGACAGATCAGGGATTGTCTGGCGGTCACAATGCAGAACCTGCATGTTATGTGTCTGCGCTTACACACGGGACAATGACCGACTTTGTTTGGCTACTGGGAGATGAATACCTGCTTTGTGCTGAGAAGTAAGTTTGTTCTATGTATGTATTCATGTTCAATGGGACGCCAGACGTGGAGGTGAAGTGGATGGAGCATAAAAATTGCCGGGTCTGTAAGTATGGCTGTTGCGATGGCGATGAGCACGAGGAGCGAAGACGATATCGTACGTGAAGAACGGAAACCAAAAATGAAACAAAGTTAAAAACCAACACACAGAGACAATCAGGAGCATTCTAAAGAGCACTCTAGTGAATGAGTTAGAAACAGGGACAAACATCAATTCATATAAGCATTCTAAAGAGCATTCTAGTGAATGAGAGAGAAACAGGGACAAACATCTATTCATATAAGCATTCTAAAGAGCACTCTAGTGAATGAGATAGAAACAGGGACAAACATCAATCCATATAAGCATTCTAAAGAGCATTCTTGTGAATGAGAGAGAAACAGGGACACACATCTATTCATATAAGCATTCTAAAGAGCACTCTAGTGAATGAGATAGAAACAGGGACAAACATCAATTCATATAAGCATTCTAAAGAGCATTCTAGTGAATGAGAGAGAAACAGGGACAAACATCTATTCATATAAGCATTCTAAAGGGCACTCTAGTGAATGAGATAGAAACAGGGACAAACATCAATTCATATAAGCATTCTAAAGAGCATTCTAGTGAATGAGAGAGAAACAGGGACAAACATCTATTCATATAAGCATTCTAAAGAGCACTCTAGTGAATGAGATAGAAACAGGGACAAACATCAATCCATATAAGCATTCTAAAGAGCATTCTTGTGAATGAGAGAGAAACAGGGACACACATCTATTCATATAAGCATTCTAAAAAGCACTCTAGTGAATTAAATAGAAACAGGGACAAACATCTATTCATATAAGCATTCTAAAGAGCACTCTAGTGAATGAGAGAGAAACAGGGACAAACATCTATTCATATAAGCATTCTAAAAAGCACTCTAGTGAATGAGAGAGAAACAGGGACAAACATCCATTCATATAAGCATTCTAAAGAGCACTCTAGTGAATGAGGGAGAAACAGGGACAAACATCTATTCATATAAGCATTCTAAAAAGCACTCTAGGGAATTAAATAGAAACAGGGACAAACATCTATTCATATAAGCTTTCTAAAGAGCACTCTAGTGAATGAGATGGAAACAATAACAAACATAGCTTTCATATATATATATGTAGTTATACTCTGGTAATTGCACATATTTATTGGTCACTTGTTTACATGGTAATATTTATTATTTGTTACACTTGTTGCACTGGACACTTTGTCCATACATATTCATTATATTGTGGGTCAGTTATTGCGAATTAAATGTATTCTGGTTCTGGTGTCTTTTTCTCACTTATATATGTTTACAGGACTGCTTTCTCACCTAGTACGCTATTGAGCATGAGCCAGGGGGTGTGAGAAAGGATTACATTCCTATGCTCTGTGTATTCTTATGTAGTTTTAAGTGTTTTTAATGGTGGTTGTATCTCCCCCTTTATTTTGTTAGTTAATGTGAATAAAGTCTATTTAATTATTTATATAGAGTTGTCGTAGTGCATTGACTTGGGTTGCCAGTTCTTTGCATTCTTTGCACGATCCCTGTATTTCAGGCAACCATTTGCACCCACGAAAATTATAGCTCGGTGCCCATCGTTTTTTGTCCAGTCTGAGATAGAAACAGGGACAAACATCTATTCATATAAGCATTCTAAAGAGCACTCTAGTGAATGAGGGACAAACGGGGACAAACATCAATTCATATAAGGATTCTAAAGAGCACTCTAGTGAATGAGATAGAAACAGGGACAAACATTCATTCATATAAGCATTCTAAAGAGCACTCTAGTGAATGAGAGAGAAACAGGGACAAACATAAATTCATATAAGGATTCTAAAGAGCACTCTAGTGAATGAGATAGAAACAGGGACAAACATCCATTCATATAAGCATTCTAAAGAGCACTCTAGTGAATGAGAGAGAAACAGGGACAAACATAAATTCATATAAGGATTCTAAAGAGCACTCTAGTGAATGAGAGAGAAACAGGGACAAACATAAATTCATATAAGGATTCTAAAGAGCACTCTAGTGAATGAGATAGAAACAGGGACAAACATTCATTCATATAAGCATTCTAAAGAGCACTCTAGTGAATGAGAGAGAAACAGGGACAAACATCAGTTCATATAAGCATTCTAAGGTTATGTTCAGACAATGGAGTGTTCCCATGGAAAATCTCCTGCAGACATTTCATGGACATGGAAAGGCATAGACCAGTATTTTCCAACCAGGATGCCTCCAGCTGTTGCAAAACTAAAGCTCCCAGCATGCCCAGACAGCCTTAAATTACAGCGCCATACAATTCCATCCTGGGAACAGTGCAGCGGAATCCCATTGAAATCAATGGGACTCTGCTACTGCGGAATCTCCGCACAGAATTCTAATGGGGAATATTATGGTGTGAACATGGCCTAAATGGGATTCCATGATGCAGAGTGCACTCTGGTGAATAATATAAAATTGAATGCATTCTAATAAGGGATATATACAAATTCTTACTGAATATTTAAAGGCAATGTGTCATTAAAAACTATCCTATTGTTTAAAGGGGTACTCCGGTAGAAAATATATATATTTTGTTTTTTCAAATCAACTGGTGCCAGAAAGTGCCAGATTTGTAAATGACTTCTATATAAAAATCTTAATCCTTCCAGTACTTATCAGCTGCTGTATGCTCCAGAGGAAGTTGTGCAGTTCTTTCCAGTCTGACCACAGTGTTCTCTGCTGACACCTCTGTCCGTGTCAGGAACTGTCTGGAGAAGGAGAGGTTTTCTATGGGAATTTGTTCCTACTCTGGACATCCCCCTTCCCTGTATATATAGATAAGACTGGATCCTCCACCATTCACAGCAGAGATCAACACCCCCTCCCTGTATATAGATAAGACTGGATCCTCCACCATTCACAGCAGAGATCAACACTCCCTTCCCTGTATATAGATAAGACTGGATCCTCCACCATTCACAGCAGAGATCAACACCCCCCTCCCTGTATATAGATAAGACTGGATCCTCCACCATTCACTAATAAGGTCTCCAATGGATCTGAATGGGACAGGTCCTGTCTATTGCTGCCTATAGTCCATGGGTCCTGCAGTAAAATATATAATTAAATGTTGTTAAAAACAGCTAGATGGCTGCCCCCATAATAATGTAATGTCACACATCATTGCGCCTTTACCTGTCACATTTCCTTTTAGTCACCTGCACCTTTATTTACCCCCCCCCCCCACCCATATACAAGAATATACACTGCTCAAAAAAATAAAGGGAACACTTAAACAACACAATGTAACTCCAAGTCACTGACACTTGTGTGAAATCCCACTGTCCACTCAGGAAGACACTGATTGACAATCAATTTCACATGGAACAGACAACACGTGGAAATTATAGGCAAGACACCCCAATAAAGGTGGTTCTGCAGGAGGTGACCACAGACCACTTCTCAGTTCCTATGCTTCCTGGCTGATGTTTTGGTCACTTTTGAATGCTGGCGGTGCTTTCACTCTAGTGGTAGCATGAGACGGAGTCTACAACCCACACAAGTGGCTCAGGTAGTGCAGCTCATCTAGGATGGCACATCAATGCCAGCTGTGGCAAGAAGGTTTGCTGTGTCTGTCAGTGTAGTGTCCAGAGCATGGAGGCGCTACCAGGAGACAGGTCGGTACATCAGGAGACGTGGAGGAGGCCGTAGGAGGCAACAACCCAGAAGCAGGACCGCTAACTACCTCCGCCTTTATACACAGAGGAGCAGGAGGAGCACTGCCAGAGCCCTGCAAAATGACCTCCAGCAGGCCACAAATTTGCATGTGTCCACTCAAACGGCCAGAACCAGACTCCATGAGGGTGGTATGAGGGCCCGGCGTGATTACAGCCCAACAGGACATTTGTCATTTGCCAGAGAACACCAAGATTGGCAAATTTGCCACTGGCGCCCTGTGCTCTTCACAGATGAAAGCAGGTTCACACTGAGCACATGTGACAGACGTGACAGAGTCTGGAGGCGCCGTGGAGAACGTTCTGCTGCCTGCAACATCCTCCAGCATGACCAGTTTGGCGGTGGGTCAGTAATGGTGTGGGGTGGCATTTCTTTGGGGGCCGCACAGCCCTCCATGTGCTTGCCAGAGGTAGCCTGACTGCCATTAGGTACCGATATGAGATCCTCAGACCCCTTATGAGACCATATGCTGGTGCGGTTGGCCCTGGGTTCCTCCTAATACAAGACAATGCTAGACCTCATGTGGCTGGAGTGTGTCAGCAGTTCCTACAAGAGGAAGGCATTGATGCTATGGACTGGCCGCCCGTTCCCCTGAATCCGATTGAGCACATCTGGGACGTCTCACTCCATCCACCACAGACTGTCCAGGAGTTGGCGGATGCTTTAGTCCAGGTCTGGGAGGACATCCCTCAGGAGACCATCCTCCACCTCATCAGGATCATGCCCAGGCGTTGTAGGGAGGTCATACGGGCACGTGGAGGCCACACACACTACTGAGCCTCATTGGGACTTGTATTAAGGACATTACATAAAGTTGGATCAGCCTGTAGTGGGGTTTTCCACTGTGATTTTGAGTGTGACTCCATATCCAGACCTCCAGGGGATGATACATTTGATTTCCATTCATAATTTTTGTGTGATTTTGTTGTCAGCGAATTCAACTATGTAAAGAGGAAAGGATTTCATACGATTAGTTCATTCATTCAGATCTAGGACGTGTTATCTTAGTGTTCCCTTAGTTTTTTGAGCAGTGTATCTACTATTATACTGCCCCATAAGGATAAAAATAAAACTATTATAAGACTGTGTTTTATGCTGTAGATCATGTCCCCTGCGCTCGGTGTACGGTGCTCCTTCGGCAGTAGCGGTGTGTGGCGGCCTTCACCACGTGGCGTCATGTGACATTGTACAGGATTAGGACAGAGCTCTTAAGCCTCCATTACTCCGCGCTCTGTAATCACCACAGATATGCCGCCCTATGTACTCGTGTTAGTGAACTGGATCAAGAAGAAGTGGAGAATTCTTCACTGTACACAGAGCAATGAGACCCCAATGCAAAAGCTGAATTAGTGCCCCCTACTGATGTAGGCACCTGTATGTAGGCCCCTGTATGTAGGCCCCTGTATGTAGGCACCTGTATGTAGGCCCCTGTATGTAGGCCCCTGTAAGTTGGCCCCTGTATCTTGGCCCCTGTATGTTGGCCCCTGTATGTTGGCCCCTCTATCTAGGCCCCTGTAAGTTGGCCCCTGTATGTAGGCCCCTGTATGTAGGCCCCTGTATGTTGGCCCCTATATGTTGGCCCCTGTATCTAGGCCCCTCTATCTAGGCCCCTGTAAGTTGGCACCTGTATGTAGGCCCCTGTATGTAGGCCCCTGTATGTTGGCCCTATATGGTATCTATAAGCTTGGTCCCTGATATTTGTTCTGGTACCACAAAAAAATCTAAATATCTTTACCATTAAACAGTGTCAGTACCAGCACCCCATAACAATAATAACCACAGTGCCCCCATAACAATCATAACCGCAGTGCCCACATAACAATTATAGCTACAGTGCCCCCATAACAATCATAACCGCAGTGCCCACATAACAATTATAGCCACAGTGCCCCTATAACAGTCATAACCATAGTGTCCCCATAACAATTATAGCCACAGTCCCCACATAACAATTATAGCCACAGTGCCTCCAAAACAATCATAACCACAGTGCCCCCATAACAATCATAACCAGAGTACCCCCATAACAATCATACCCACAGTGCCCCCATAACAATTATAGCCACAATGCCCCCATAACAATCATAACCAGAGTTCCCCATAACAATCATAGCCACAGTGCCCCCATAACAATCATAACCAGAGCACCCCCATAACAATTATAGCCACAGTGCCCCCATAACAATCATAACCAGAGTGCCCCCATAACAATCATACCCACAGTGCCCCCATAACAATTATAGCCACAGTGCCCCATAACAATCATAACCGCAGTGCCAAACATAACAATTATAGCCACAGTGCCCCCATAACAATTATAGCCACAGTGCCCCCATAACAATCATAACCACAGTGCCCTCATAACAATCATAACCACAGTGCCCCATAACAATTATAGCCACAGTGCCCCCATAACAATCATAACCACAGTGCCCCCATAACAATTATAACCACAGTGTCCCCATAACAATGGTTACCACAGTGCCCCATAACAATTATAACCACAGTGCCCCCATAACAATCATAACCACAGTGCCCCCATAACAATTATAGCTACAGTGCCTCCATAACAATTATTACCACAGTGTCCCCATAACAATTATAGCCAGAGTGCCCCATAACAATCATAACCACAGTGCCCCATAACAATTATAACCACAGTGCCCCCATAACAATTATAGCCACAGTGCTCCCTTAACAATTATAACCACAGTGCCCCATAACAATTATAACCACAGTGCCCCCTTAACAAGTATAACCACAGTGCCCCATAACAATTACAACCACAGTGCCCCCATAACAATTATGGCCACAGTGCCCCCATAACAATTATGGCCACAGTGCCCCCATAACAATTATAGCCACAGTGCCCCATAACAATTAAAGCCACAGTGCCCCCCATAACAATCATAACCAAAGTGCCCCATAACAATTATAGCCACAGTGCCCACATAACAATTATAGCCACAGTGCCCCCATAACAATTATAGCCACAGTGCCCCATGACAATCATAACCACAGTGCCCCATAACAAGTATAACCACAGTGCCCCATAACAATTATAACCACAGTGCCCCATAACAATTATAACCACAGTGCCCCATAACAATCATAACCACAGTGCCCCATAACAAGTATAACCACAGTGCCCCCATAACAATTATAGCCACAGTGCCCCATAACAATTAAAGCCACAGTGCCCCCCATAACAATCATAACCAAAGTGCCCCATAACAATTATAGCCACAGTGCCCACATAACAATTATAGCCACAGTGCCCCCATAACAATTATAGCCACAGTGCCCCATGACAATCATAACCACAGTGCCCCATAACAAGTATAACCACAGTGCCCCATAACAATTATAACCACAGTGCCCCATAACAATTATAACCACAGTGCCCCATAACAATCATAACCACAGTGCCCCATAACAAGTATAACCACAGTGCCCCATAACAATTATAACCCCAGTGCCCCATAACAATTATAACCACAGTGCCCCATAACAATCATAACCACAGTGCCCCATAACAATTATAACCACAGTGCCTCCATAACAATTATAGCCACAGTGCTCCCTTAACAATTATAACCAAAGTGCCCCATAACAATTATAACCTCAGTGCCCCATAACAATTATAGCCACAGTGCCCCCATAACAATTACAACCACAGTGCCCCCTTAACAAGTATAACCACAGTGCCCCATAACAATTACAACCACAGTGCCCCCATAACAATTATGGCCACAGTGCCCCCATACCAATTATGGCCACAGTGCCCCCATAACAATTATAGCCACAGTGCCCCATAACAATTAAAGCCACAGTGCCCCCATAACAATCATAACCAAAGTGCCCCATAACAATTATAGCCACAGTTCCCCCATAACAATTATAACCACAGTGCCCCAATAACAATTATAGCTACAGTGTCCCCATAACAATTATAACCACAGTTCCCCCATAACAATTATAGCCACAGTGCCCCCATAACAATCATAGCCACAGTGCCCCATGACAATCATAACCACAGTGCCCCCATAACAATTATAACCACAGTGCCCCCATAACAATTATAACCACAGTGCCCCATAACAATTATAACCACAGTGCCCCATAACAATTATAGCTACAGTGCCTCCATAACAACTATTACCACAGTGTTCCCATAACAATTATAGCAAGAGTGCCCCATAACAATCATAACCACATGCCCCATAACAATTATAGCCACAGTCCCCATAACAATCATAACTACAGTGCCCCATAACAATTATAACCACAGTGCCCCCTTAACAATTATAACCACAGTGCCCCCATAACAATCATAACCACAGTGCCCCCTTAACAATTATAACCACAGTGCCCCATAACAAGTATAACCACAGTGCCCCATAACAATTATAACCACAGTGCCCCATAACAATTATAACCACAGTACCCCCATAACAATTATAACCCCAGTGCCCCATAACAATTATAACCCCAGTGCCCCATAACAATTATAACCACAGTGCCCCCATAACAATTATAGCCACAGTGCCCCCATAACAATTATAGCCACAGTGCCCCCATAACAATTATAACCACAGTGCCCCATAACAATTATAGCCACAGTGCCCCCATAACAATTATAGCCACAGTGCCCCATAACAATTATAACCACAGTGCCCCATAACAATTATAGCCACAGTGCCCCATAACAATTATAACCACAGTGCCCCATAACAATTATAGCCACAGTGCCCCCATAACAATCATAACCACAGTGCCCCCATAACAATTATAGCCACAATGACCCCATAATAATTATAGCCCCAGTGCCCCCATAACAATTATAGGCACATTTTCTAGCCTTCCCTTTTTAGAGGGGTAATTTGACATCTAATTGTTTTTATGGGACACACTGCTGTATTTTACTGTATTTTGATAACTTACTTGACCCTAAATGTATTTTTAGCTCCGGCTTTATTGTCACCGTTTTCCCTACTAGCCCAATATTTCCATTAGAAAAGCTTACGCTGCCCTCCAGTGGTGACTGCTGGAACCGTGCATTCACTTTGCAGAAGAAGAATTATTCCTCCTGTTTTAGCCCCGTACTGACATAATGGCCCCAAAACTAAGTCAATAATCTGGGAGTCCCCAATTCCTACCCCCCCCCCTCCCTCCGCCCCCTTGTATCATCACTATTATTACAGAGTATTTTATAATACAGGCTGTGTTCTTTCGGCGATATATCATGATATGATGTGGGCATTGTGTGGCACTATATGTCTGTATTATTTTGGTTTTGCGCTTGTCTATGTCCACCTATAGGGGGGGGATGGTCACTATAGACATTTCCCTTAGATAAAGCGGTCAGCGAAACGTGTGTCAGGGGTTCAGTGGAGTGCTACGAGCAGACACAGACTGAGCTGCGAGTTGCGCGCGTGCGCGCAACTCGCAGCTTAGTCTGTGTCTGCTCATAGCAGACAAACCAGGACCCACAAGCAAAGCAGGAGGCTGACACTAGGGGCGGTCAATAGTGCGTCCGCCGCGTCATATACGCTACGTGTGACCCTACGCTAAAGCGCAAATGTTCATATTCAGCTTCACACTTTGTTTTTATTTATTTATTTTTTTTTTTACAGACATAATTATTATGGTTGCAAATAAATAAATAAAAATTTAAAAATTTTAAAAAAAAGGCCATGTCACTTATTTTTCATAAAATACTCAAAAATAGGGAGGCTCAAAAATACCTTTGCATTTTTTATTGTTTTTTAATCATATTTTTTCCCCAAAAAGTTTTATGCGACTTGCACAAAAAAAAAAAAAATTAAATAAATAAAGAAATAAAAATTCTAGCTAATACGGGAGGGTTTTTAATCCTCAAAATGCTCTGTGTGAATACAACCCAGGGGTCTCCCCACTGTGGGGGGTTAAACAATGCTGTTGGATCATGGGAGTTGTAGTGCGTCATCCGACATGAATCCTTGGTTGCTGCAGCGTTACGTTGGGTCATTATATTATCTTATATCCTGATCCAGTGGTCTCCAAACTGTGACCCACCAGCTGTTGCAAAACTACAACTCCCAGCATGCTATAGTTTTGTAACAGCTGGAGGGCTGCAGTTTGGAGAAAGCTGTAGATATTGTCTATGATACAGGAACCCGTCCAATGTCCTGATTTGGAGCAATCCCCTGTGAGCAGAGAACATAATAGATACAATTATATCTATAATGATAATAATAATAATAATAATAATCAATATAAATGATGATGATGATGATAATAATAATAATAATAATAATAATAATCAATATAAATGATGATGATGATGATAATAATAATAATAATAATAATAATAATAATCAATACAGATGATGATGATGATGATGATGATGATGAAAATAAATGCTGAAAATAATAATAATAATTATTATCATGATAATAATCATGATAATAATAATTACTATTATGATAATAATAATGATGAAAACAATAATAATAATTATAATGATAATAAAAATAATTAAAATTATGATAATAATAATTATATTGATAATAATAATTATATTGATAATAATAATGATAATAATTATAATGATAATAATGATTATACTAATTATAATGATAATAACAATTATAATGATGATAATAATAATTATATTGATAATAATAATTATAATGAAAATAATAATAATGATTATACTAATTATAATGATAATAATAAAAATTATAATGATGATAATAATTATATTGATAATAATGATAATAATAAAATATTAATTAATAAAATGATAATAATAATAATAATATATTATTATTATCTACACATAATATCATTAGAATACATAGAATTCCTCCGATTTCTTCTCTAAATTTCCAGGAAGTTGTAATCTCTAGAAATCTCCTATAAATCCTCTGGACATTTAGTGAGTCTCATAATGATCGTCCTCGACCCTACAGATAAATAGAGAAAAACTCTAAACTCTTATATTAGATGGTCTAAGTCCATAAACATTTTTTAGTTCAATTATGTTGCTTAATTCCCGTTAAATCTAGTGTTTTGCTTGTTTGGTTTGGCAGATGCTATTGATGATTTGTATTTTATATCCATTTTTTGTGCGACACAAAATTCCAGTGCAAGACAAAAAACTAAATGCGGCAGAAAATGAATCGACACATACAGTAAATCAGCTCCCAGAAAAAGAAGAGTGAAATCTAAAACACTCCAGAAAGAACACTGGGATTTTAGTAAATCAGGGCCCTTTTCTTATAGTATATATTATCCATTATATCCCCTTTTCTGACATCGCGGTCGGTGACGCAGCTCGTATCCCTGACTGCCGGTCTCTTCACACAGTCCTATGTCGCCACCTACTGTTTCAACTCATCATTTACACTTCTCTAATATCCTTTATTGCCTTATAGATATATTGTGTATATATATTTTTTCATATTCCCCCTTGTATTGTCTTCCCTTGTTCTGTCATCATCATTATCTTGTAGTCTATATACTCTTTGACTATATATAGCTGAATTTATTCATTATTAAAGGGATTATCCAGGAAAAAACTTATATATAATCAACTGGCTCCAGAAAGTTAAACAGATTTCTAAATTACTTCTATAAAAAAAAATCTTAATCCTTTCAGTACTTATGAGCTGCTAAAGTTGAGTTGTTCTTTTCTATCTAAGTGCTCTCTGATACCTGTCTCGGGAACTGTCCAGAGTAGAAGCAGATCCCCATAGCAAACCTCTTCTACTCTGTACAGACAAGCAGAGATGTCAGCAGAGAGCACTGTTGTCAGACAGAAAAGAACAACTCAACTTCAGCAGATGATAATTATTGGAAGGATTAAGATTTTTTAATAGAAGTAATTTACAAATCTGTTTAACTTTCTGGAGCCAGTTGAGATATAGATATATATAATATACACACACACACATATATAAAAAAAAATCCTGGAATACCCCTTTAATTCATATAGTATAGTCATTATTTATTCGTAATTATTTTCAGAATTTATTCAACAGGACCCCCGCGATCAGACATCTTATCCCCTATCCTTTGGATAGGGGATAAGATGTCTAGGGGTGGAGTACCCCTTTAAGGTATGAAGCCGGGAAAATCCATAAATGGCTTTTCAAAACTATCGATCCTGTTTTACCAAAACACCATAAAAAAATCAAAAAAATTGGAGGACCAGGAAAAATTTTACGCTTTGACACAAAGCAAAATAATTGATGTTCCTAAGTCACATCCATTGCCCTTGGTCCCTGAGGAGAAAAACCAAAACGGGCATTAAGGGTGCGTTCACACGTGCGTATACTTGCTGCAGATTTTCTGCAGATTTGCTTCAGCAGATTTTGCTGCCCATTGAAGTCAATGGGCAGCAAAATCTGCAGCAGCAAATCTGCAGCAGATCTGCAGCAAGAATACGCACGTGTGAACGCAAACTTAAAGGGGTACTTCGATGGAATTTTTTTTTTAGGTCTTTATAAGTCAACTGGTGCCAAAAAGATAAACAGATTTGTAAATTACTTCTATTAAAAAATCTTTACCCTTCCTCTACTTTTTAGTAGCTGTATGCTACTGAGGAAACTCTGTTGTTTTCAATTTCTTTTTTGTCTTGTCCACAGTGCTCTCTGCTGACACCTCTGTCCATGTCAGGAACTGTCCAGAGCAGCATAGGTTTGCAATGGGGATTTTCTCCTGGACAGTTCCTGATACGGACAGAGGTGTCAGCAGGGAGCACTGTGGGCAAGACAAAAAAAAGAAATTCAAAAAGAAAATAATTTTCTATGTACTATACAGCTGCTAAAAAGTACTGGAAGGGTAAAGATTTTTTAATAGAAGTAATTTACAAATCTGTTTAACTTTCTGGCACCAGCTCATTAAAAAAAAAAAAAAAGCTTTCCACCAGAGTACCCCTTTAAGGCCTCTGCGAAAGCAAAGCCAATTAATATTCCTATTTCCCCGAATCAGTATGATGGAGAATATGATGATGTTTTTGTCTGAAAGATCCCGATTCTGTCATATTGGACAGTGAATAAACACCTTATTTTGACCCTGATTTAATTAAACATCCAAGGTCGGGGCGAGTGGATCCCTCACCCACAGGTGTCTAAATATATATTCTTTATGGCTTAAAAAATCCATGGATAGGGCTACCAGAAGTAAACTTAAAGGGGCACTCCGCTACTCAGCATTTGGAAAAAAACTGTTCCGAACGCTGGAGCCGGCGCTGAGAGCTTGTGATGTCATAGCCCAGTCCTGCCCCCTCATGACGTCACACCCCCTCCCATAGACTTGCATTGAGGGGGTGGGGCGTGATGTCATGAGGAGGCGGGGTTATGATGTCATGAGCTCTCGACTCCAGCGTTCTGAACATTTTGTTCCAAACGCTGAGCAGCAGAGTACCCCTTTAAGTCAGAATGCCCTAGACCCACACTTCCAAACAAGTTGTCTAATACTCCGGACTTAGATCCAACAATTTTTATCTAAATCTGGGAAAAACCCTAAGAAAGGGGTTGATAGGTCATTTCGTACTGTCCAAGACAGATTTCTTGACCTTCCCGGCCCATTGACAAAAATACTGGATCTTACGGAGGAAGCCTCCTTATCGGGAGAGCCTATTAATCTTACAGTCCTTGAGGGTTGGGCACAAAGGGCTATGGGCCTTTTTGGTAGTGCCAACTCCTGTCTATGCACTTAACGTAAGAGGTCCATCCTGATGAGGCTAGACCCTCAACTAGCCCATTTGGCCACTAATAATCTAATTCTAATGATGGCCATCTCTTTGGTGACTCTTTTATCAAAGAGATCAATAAATATGTGGGGCTTTTCTCGACTCTCAACAAAGCCCAATCCTCATTGAAGAGAGTTTTTCAAGGTCACATTTTTGGCCGGGTCGGGAAAAGAAGGGGGGGGGGGAAGGAAGGGGCAGCAAGCGATATTTACTGCTGCCCTTTCTAGTGGGTGCCAAACTGCAACTCCCAGCATGCAAAGACAGCCGAAGGCTGTCTAGGCATGCTGGGAGTTGTAGTTTTGCAACATCTGGAGGGTCACCGTTTGGAGACCACTGTTACAGTGGTGCCCAAACAGTAGCCCTCCAGATGTTGCCAAACTACAACTCTCAGCATGCCTAGGCTGCCCAGGCCTGCTGGGAGTTGTAGTTCTGTAACATCTGTCCCTTCAGATTTTGCAATTTTCATGAAATGTTTGAAAATTGCTGCTCTACTTTGAAGCCCTCTAATTTTTTTCAAAAAGTAAAAATATGTCCATTTTATGATGCCAACATAAAGTGGACATATTGTTTTTGTGAATAAAAATAAAATTTATTTGGAATATCCATTTTCCTTACAAGCAGAGAGCTTCAAAGTTAGAAAAATGCTAAATTTTCATAACATTTTGGGATTTTTCACCAAAAAAAGGATGCAAGTAACGACAAAAATTTATCACCAAAATAAAGTAGAATATATCACGAAAAAACAATCTCAGAATCAGAATATTCGGTAAAAGCGTTATAGAGTTATTAATGCGTAAAGTGACGGTGGTCAGAATTGCGAAAAAGGGCTTAGTCCTTAAGGTGAAAAAGGGCTGCGTCCTTAAGGGGTTAAAGACAGGAGATTGTCATTATCCCTCCCGATATCCCTTCCCTGTTCTATTTACCTGTTTCCTTTTATTGCAGTTTAATGAAATCTCATTACTGAACTTACTTCTTCATCCTTACATGATGGGATTCATCTGTTTCTGAAGTTTTTCCTGTTGATCTTCGTTCCGGTCCTGTTCTACGTTCCAACAGACTACATGCGTTACCTTTTATTGTGATTTCCAGGAATCAGTTTACCTGTTGAGACTCTATATCACCTGTGCTGCCTTATGATTGGCTGTCACTCCTACCTGATTTGCATGTTTGAACCCTTTTGCTGCGGGAGTAGTAAATGAAAGATTTAAAGCATAATGTGAAGTCTCCTGTCTTTAATAAAATCCATATTTTCTGTCATAAGGGACTAGGAAAATCTCAAATTATAGATAGTGGATAGAATCACCTACATTTATGCCATTGGCTGTCCAGGCATGGTGAGAGTTGTATTTTGCAACTGCTGGATGCACCCTGGTTGAGAAACGCTAAGATACAGAATTTTTTTTTCAAAAATGCAAATTTTTGGACAAGCACCTCAATTAGGGTAATTCTGGGAATAGATAGAGAACAGATAGCTGATGGGATCACCTACATCTATGCAAGTATTTTTCAAACAGGGTGCCTCCAGCTGTTTCAAAACTACAACTCCCAGCATGCCTGCACAGCCAAAATGCAGGGACTTGAAGTTTTGCAACAGCTGGAGGCACCCTGATTGGGAAATACTAGGATACCGAATTTTTGTTAAATGCTAATTTTTGGACATGCACTTTAAATAGGGTAATTCTGGGAATAGATAGAAAGTAGATAGTGGATGGGATCACCTACATTTATGCCATTGGATGGTGGGAGTTGTAGTTTTACAACAGCTGGAGGCATCTTGGTTGGGAAACAGTAAGATACAGAATTTTTTGTAAAATGTAAATTTTTGGACAAGTACCTCAATTAGGCTAATTCTGGGAATAGAAAGAAAATACATAGTGGACGGGTTAACCTACATTTATGGCAGTGTTTTCCACTGAAATTGGCTGTCTGGACATGCTGGGAGTTGCAGTTTTGCAACAGCTGGAGGCACCCTGGTTGGGAAACACCAAGATACAGATTTTTTTTCTAAAATTCTAATTTTTGGACAAGCACCTCAATTAGGGTAATTCTGGGAATAGATAGAGAATACATAGTGGACGGAGTAACCTACACTTATGCCAGTGTTTTCCACTGCTGTTGGCTGTCCGGACACACTGGGAGTTGCAGTTTTTCAACAGCTGGAGGCACCCTGGTTGGGAAACACTAAGATACCGAATTTTTTCTAAAATGCAAATTTTTGGACAAGCACTTCAATTAGGGTAATTCTGGGAATAGATAGAGAACACATAGTGGATGGGATCACCTACATTTATGCCAGTGTTTTCCACTACCAATGGCTGTCCGGACATCATGGGAGTTGCAGTTTTGCAACAGCTGGAGGCACCCTGGTTGGGAAACACTGTTTCACCCATCTGCTGAAGGAGCAGGAACAGTTAACAGAGTCTTGAGCGGTGGAGACGTATATTGGGTTTCTGGAGCCTTTGTCAGGCTGAGCTGTGGGTTAGGCAGGATTTCTGTGCGGAGCCCGCGGTGTGATACACTAGATGACACCCGTAACCTGAGCCGGACATAATTACCCCGGTGATCGAGCAGAAGCTCAGCCGCCACCTTACATAACATGGACCTTATGGGAAGCGCAACGTCTCCCTACTCTGCCGGCCCGGGACACTGTACAGATAAAGACGTGGATTGAGGACTTGACCAGATGAAATTATTCGTGGTCTCCTCCCCTGGCGACTCCATGATGTCAGGTTATTTTCTGTGATGACACCGTTTAATGTTCCGCCTTCTTCATGGGACCAACTAGACACCTCTCGCCCACTTTTTGGGGGTGATGTGTTTCTTAAGAAGGCGTCTGCGGTCCATGGTAGGAACACAACTCCATCAATGGTGTGATGTATTCTTATAATGCTTCTGATGACTATTCTAGGGTATATAGAGGGTTGGGGAGAGAAATATTCACATGAGGACTGTATACAGAGAGAGGGGCAGCCCCTTAAAACATCAAAATGGCTCCTCTGTATGGTAGTGTTTCCCAACCAGGGTGCCTCCAGCTGTTGCAAAACTACAACTCCCAACATGCCCGGACAGCCAAGGCAAGGCTTGGTGCTCGACTCGGGAAGGCCAATAATAAGTGTAGAGGTAGCCTTGTTTGGGGTGTATAGAGGGTTATTTGCCAGGGATGACCAAACCGGGACCTGTCAATGAAAGTATGAGGAATACAGTAAAGATACAGTGAGTTCTCCAAGGACTCTGAATGCATCAGAAATGTTATTTGATAAAGGTATTAACGCATTTCAGGGGCTGCACCGCCTTTCTCGGGTGTAATGTCCGAAGAAGAGGGGACAGCTCGCCTAAAATGTATTGTAGTTTTCTATTGTTTAATATTAAGTAAACTGATGAATTGGAGTCCTTGAAGAATTCAATGGCAGCGCCAAAGAGAAGGTGAAAAGAGAGAACGATAAAGAGAATGAGGGAGAGAGAGAGAGAGAGAGAGAAAAGAGTGAACGATAGAGAGAATGAGGGAGAGAGAGAGAGAGAGAGAGAGAGAGAGAGGGAAAAGAGTGAACGATAAAGAGAATGAGGGAGAGAGAGAGAGAGAGAGGGGGAGGGAGGGAAAAGAGTGAACAATAGAGAAAATGAGGGAGAGAGAGAGAGAGAGGGAAAAGAGTGAATGATAAAGAGAATGAGGGAGAGAGAGAAGAGTGAATGGTAGAGAAAATGAGGGAGAGAGAGAAATAAAAGTGAATGATAGAGAGAATGAGGAAGAGAGTAAAGGATAGAGAGAGGGGGGAAAGAGTGAACGATAGAGAGAGAGAGAGAGCGAGAAAGAAAGAAAGTGAATAAAGGAGAGCGATAGATGAGAGAGAGAGACAGAAATAGAGAGTGAGTGTGAGAGAAAAATAGAGTGAAAGAGAGAGGGAAAGAGAGAGAGAGAGAGGGAAAGAGAGAGAGAGAGAGAGAGAGAGAGAGAGAGGGAAAGAGAGAGAAGGGGAGAGAGAAAGAGAGAGAGAGAAATAGAGAGAGGGAATGAGAGAGAGAGAAATAGAGAGAGGGAATGAGAGAGAGAGAAATAGAGAGAGGGAATGAGAGAGAGAGAGAGGGAATGAGAGAGAGAGAGGGAATGAGAGAGAGAGAGAGAGAGAGAGGGAATGAGAGAGAGAGAGAGAGAGAGAGAGGGAATGAGAGAGAGAGAGAGAGAAATAGAGAGAGAGAGAGAGAGAGAGAGAGGGAATGAGAGAGAGAGAGAAATAGAGAGAGGGAATGAGAGAGAGAGAAATAGAGAGAGGGAATGAGAGAGAGAGAGAAATAGAGAGAGGGAATGAGAGAGAGAGAAATAGAGAGAGGGAATGAGAGAGAGAGAGAAATAGAGAGAGGGAATGAGAGAGAGAGAGAAATAGAGATATGGTAGAGAGAGCACCATCTTTAGTCTGCAGACATACGGCACATTGGAGGAACCAGCCTTATCTGATCATCTCTCCTGACATTACTAGTCCCAGGTCCCAGCTCAGTCCCTGCACATCAGACTACAGCCGCATCTGGAAACGGCCCTAAATATAAGACACATCGGGGGAGATTTATCAGAACCTGTGCAGAGGAAAAGTTGACCAGTTGCCCATAGCAACCAATCAGATCACTGCTTTCATTTCGAGGCCTCATTCTCTCCTTCTCTCTTTATTTCCCTTTCACTCTTTTTTTCTTTCTCCCTCTATAATAAATATAAGCAGCGATCTGATTGGTTGCTATGGGCAACTCATCATCTTTTCCTCTGCGCAGGTTCTGATAAATCCCCCCATACAGAATGCAGTTTATTCAGAAAGTCTTCAGACCCTTTCGCTTTTCTCACGTTGTTCTGTTGTTCCTTGTGTCCCCGTTATTCGGCCCCCAATCCCCCATAATAACAAAGTGATCACAGAATGCTACAAATCTTTAGGAAGTTATTGGAAAGGAAAAAACGATACACTCACAGTGACATAAGTATTCATACCCTTTGGCAGTGATTCCGGCCTCCAGTCTTCTCGGGGATGAGGCCACAAGGTTTACACTCCTGGATTTGGGGATTTTCTGTTATTCTTCTCTGCAGATCCTCTCAGCTCTGTCAGGTTGGATGAGGACCATCGGTGGAAGCCATTTTCACGTCTCTCCATAGATTGTCCATTGGGTTCGGGCTTTGGCTGGGCCCCTCGAGGACATTCACAGAGTTGTCCCTAAGACGCTCCTGTGGTGTCCTGGCCGTGTACTGCGGGTCATTGTCTTGTTATTTCACCCAGTCTGGATCAGGTTTTCATTAAGAATATCTCTGTACTTTTTTCCATTCAGCTTTCTCCCAACCCTGACCAGTCTCCCAGTCCCCACAGCATGATGCTGCCCCCACCATACTTCACTGTAGATGCTTTTTTTTGCTCACTCCAGACGTCTTCCATGATATTCCTGAGGAGGCTTTTTTCTTCTTTCTGTCCAAATTGTGGAGGCCTCAGTGATGGTTCTGGACCTTCTGGAAGTTTCTCCCATCTGCACACAGGATCATTAGAGTTCGGCCAGAGCGACCATTGGGTCTTGGTCATACCTCTTACCAAAGGCCTCCTCCCCTGTTCAAAAGTTGTTCCAAACCTTTCCCATGCTCTTGGGAACATTCCGTGCAGCAGAAAGGTTTTTGTCCCTTCTCCAGATCTGTGTCTTCCCAAATCCTGTCTCTGAGCTCTACAGGCAGTTCTTTCCACCTCATGACTTGGTGTTTGCTCTGATATACATTGTCAGCTGTGAGACCCTATATAGACAGGGCCGTGTATTGTCCAATCTGCTGAATTTACCACAGGTGACTCCGACCAAGGTGGAGAAACATCTCAGATGATCAGGAGAAATGGGAGGAGCCAGAGATAAATATGCGGTATGGGGTGTGATGCAGGGCAGATGGCATTAACCCCTTGTATTCGTGACGCCAGGGCGTGGTTTATCCTCAATACCACCCGAAGGTATACTGGTGGATCCTGGCCTAGGCACGGGGGGCAATAATGACTCCAACGCCAAGTTATGGACAATGGTAGCTTTATTGAGAGACAGAAGGTAAAGTCTATACAGTGTAGCCGGACCCACAGAGGTGACCAGTGAATTCAGAGACCTTAAGGGCTTGCTGGGACTTGGAATAGAATGGGATGTGGTATCCCGGTATCGTATCCTATCCAGTACCTTTTATTGTGGGTCCCCATAGCCAGAGTCCCTAGGACGTCGGGGTCCCTGTTGTCTTATCCACCCCTAGTCACCTCTCATCCCTATAGTGCTTATCCTGTAGCCATTTAGGATTTGGATGTGTAAGATTGTATAAATGTAAATAAATAGTTAATTACCTGTCCATAGCGTAGCAGGACCTGCGGGTCACGTGGTTAGGTGAACTCTATGGTATTTCTGCTTGAGGACCTTTGGAGGTCCCTGTGACGTAGTCAATCCCATCACACTATGTAACAGTGAGTGACAGGTGTTCGGACCAATCAGATTAGCCCCGCCCCCTGCCCATATAAGGGAGCGGCGGCCATGTTCTCGCTCTCTTGTTCCTGCGCAGCCAAGCAGTAAGGATCGCTCTTGTTCCTGTGCAAGCAAGCAAGAAGCATCTGCGCTGCTGAGATCAGTGAGTCTAGGCCTGAACCTTGGGGTGATGGCCGATAACCTCTAAATTCTGAGTGTATCAATCCCCACGCACTCTGCAAGATCACCGGACCTTATCTATCCCCTAAACCCGGACGGATCTGCAATAATTACCCTAAATTCAGAGACTTTAGTCTATTTTAAGGTCCGCAACCGTTGTCAGTCATTGAGCTATATAAAGACTGTATTCCTGAGACTGTTATTGTACATTGGATGTATCGCAAGCACTTAAGTAAAGTTACCCAAGTTCAAGTACCTTGTGGACCTTCAGTCATTTTATTACATGCACCTATCGTTTCTGGGAAGGGCGGCGATAGGCCGGAGGATTACCTCAGCATACTAGCCCTCAGCCTGGCATCACGAACTATAGGGTTAACATTAACCCCTCATCTACCACAACATCCCAACTACCCTACACCCTCCAAGGCTACCACAGGGACAATTTAGTGTGTGGTGACCCCGAGTTGTGGGGGGACCACGTTGCGTGAAGGGTGTAGGTGGATGGGGCAGATGGTATTAACTCCAGGGGCAAGATGTTATTAACCCCTAATGTTCGTGACGCCAGAGTGGTTTTTGGGGATCGGTAACCACCCAAACGATATCCCCGTTATCCCAAGGTTAGGCAGGGGAAGAAGAGTCCACGACCAGGTTATGGTTAATGGAGACTTTACTGAGGTTAGATAGTTATTATAGTCTTTACAGCTCGGCCAGGATCCCAGAGAGTCAGCCAGTAACATGGAAAGGGCCGTGCAGCTTGCTGGGACTTCGATGCAGCCACTCTGACTATAATTGACTTGTCTGGTAACTTGACTTGGTTGTAGGTGGAGACAGTAGACATAGATGTCTGGACTTACTGACATGTGCAGGCACGAGGCCTCCGGGTGGACTGGATGCTGGATCTGAGGTGTCTGTGCTTTGCTGTTCCTCAGCAGTAGTGATGGTGTAAGAGAGAGATTGTAATGGCCGCCCCTCTTATAAAGGGGGCTGAGCAAGAAGCCCATAGGTCAAGCTGCAGGTCAGGTGGTCAACTGGTGCTCTCTGGGTAACATGTGATAACATAACATGTGATAACTCCAAAGGTCCTTTATACTTTATACACATAGTACATAACATTGTACTGACTATACACAGTAACACTAGCTTCAGTACTGGGGGAGACACTGAGGGACTCAACCTGACAGGGCCTAAGTACTGTACAGGGTTATATCCTGTACTGGGACATTACAAGTGCAGCCCACGTTGACTTGACAGATGACTTTGACTTGACTGACTAAGCTGGGACTGTAGTTACTTGTAGACTTGTATCTTGTGGCTGTAGACTGGACTTGAGGCTCCGATGACTCCAGACTCTTAGGATCGACTGCACCTCAGCAAAGACTCAGGGACTAAGAGAGAGAAGTCCTCCCAGGGCTTTTATGGGGGAAATTGTTTAATAGAAGTAATTTACAAATCTGTTTAACTTTCTGGCACCAGTTGATTTAAAAGAAAAGGTTTTCCAGGGGAGTACCCCTTTAAGTGTCATATCACATAAAAAAAATAATGCTTCTATATGTTCCTCACTAGGTCGTGATGATTCTTTACAAGTATTTTTATGTGTCTAGCTTCTGTATTCTGCTTCTCACTCATTCTGGCATCCACTGCTCAGGAAGGGACGTGTCCGAGGAAGCGCTGAGCCCGCCTTCACTCACCATGCATTCACTTCCTCCCCGAGTCTACTGTGCTGTGCTTAATCCAGTGATTGCAGGCCTGTAGCCCCTCCTCTCTTCTGTAGTCTGATAAGACAGGAGTGAGCACATAGGAGTGCTAGTCCCGCCCTGACTTCCTGGACTTTGTCCCTGCCTGTGCTTCAGTAGGGACAAAGATGATGCTGCAGCCGGACAGGATTATGTTCTGGATGGTATGGGGACCCCTAGTGGTCTTTTTTTTTACAAGCCATTATTTCTATGAAAAGGAAATACACATTTTTATGAAATATATTAGAAAGGTTAATGTTTTGCCAAGATGTGCAACATAGAAAAAGGTTTTCTGAATCTGACAGTGTCCATCTAAGTGTATCTGTCATTAACCCCTTAAGGACGGACCCATTTTTTTTTTTTACCTTAAAGGGGTACTCCGCTGCTCAGCGTTTAGAACAAACTGTTCCGAACGCTGGAGCCGGCGCCGGGAGCTTGTGACATCATAGCCACGCCCCCTCGATGCAAGTCTATGGGAGGGGGCGTGACAGTTTGTTCTAAATGATGAGCAGCGGAGTACCCCTTTAATGACCAGGCTATTTAGTTTATTTTATTTGACTGGGTCTCTTTAAATGGTAATAACTTTAGAATGCTTTTTCTGAGCGGAGCGATTGTGAGAATGTTTTTTTCGTGACATATTGTACTTTATATAAGTGGTGCATTTTTGTTGACACATGCAGAACTTTTTGTGAAAAACTCCAAAATATTGTGAAAAACAGGAAAATTTCTGGCGTTTTATTTATTTTTTTATGGTGTTAACTGTGCGGTAAAAGTGATGTTAGATTTATTCTGTGGGTCAGTACGATTATGGCGATACACATTTTATATCGCTTTCTATGTTCTTTTTCCTTTTCTGATCAAATTTTTTTCCTGCCATTCATTTTCCAACAGCCGTAAAAAAAAAAAAAAAAATTTGTCCGACGCCATTGAATGAGGGCTTATTTTTTGCGGTATGAGCTCTACTTTTTATTGGTATCATTTTTGCGATACCTGCTACCTTTTGATCTTTTTTATTCTGCTATTTGTACCAAAATTGGCGAATTTTGCGCTTTTTTGTTGTTTTTTTTTTTACGGTGTTTACCGTGCGGGATAATTTACATTATAGTTTTTTTGATGACAATACAGGGTTTTATTGGGAAAGGGGCATTTTTTTTTTGTTTACACTTCATACATGTATTAAACAACCTTTTATTATTTTATTTTTCACTTTTTACAGGTTATACTCTGCTATAATACATTTGTACTGCAGCACAGTATGACATCATCTGACCTCCTGCTGCCATAGCAACCAACGGTGACCCGCGATCGTATCTCGGCGCCGCCGTTAGAGAACAGGGGCAGAGCGCTCCCCCTGTCAACACCATAGATGCCATAATCAGGATTGATCCCGATATCTATGGGGGTTAATGCTACCGGGATCGGCAGCTGCAGCGGGTCCCCGGCTGTGATTGACAGCCGGGTCCCGCCGCCGATCTCCTGCGCTGCCCGCGGCAGTGCAGGAGATCGCTTGGACATATGCATACGTCCCAGTGCGCGAACATGTCTGATGCTGGGACATATGCATACGTCCTATAGCGAGAAGGGGGTTAAAAAAAACTTTTGACATGCCACAGAAATCGGTGGGGGTTTCAGCTTTAAGACCCTGACTGACTGATAAAAACTTTTTACATGTGACATGTCAAATTCATTTTTTAATTGACAGGTACGATTTAACTAATATTTGTCATGAAGCATCACAGCAGACTGTAAAGTGAGGAAGTCTTCTTGACCAGAGAAGTATAATGTGCTGACATCTGGTGGCCAGTGTGAGAACTGCAATATTGTAACACTGTGATATCCCAGATTATTATGTGGTTTTGTGCTGATGCCGGATGAGCCATTTTCTTTCACGTATTTATTCTTTTCCACCCTCTTTCTCCAGGTTGAGCATGTATCACAGTAACAACAACCCCGAATGCTCTGACAAAACTGATCTCGGCGTAACTGGAAATCCGGCGGCCGTCGAGGAAGAGAAAAGGAACAGTCGTAAAATCGACTGCATCGTCTGCTTCTCCAGCTATAATCTGTCCAACCGGCTGCCCCGGCGGCTGTACTGCAACCACACCTTTTGCCAGGCCTGTATCCGGAAGCTTGACTCGGTGAGCAACGAGCAAAGATGGATCCCGTGTCCGCAGTGTCGCCAGAACACTCCGACGCCCCGGGGAGGGGTGGCCATGCTGGACTTAGACCTGGCCGCTTTTCTGGCGGTCAAATCTGAGAAGGATAGCCCGAGATTGGCCAGCAAGGCTCTGGATACAGACACCGAACTCAAAGTATTTTCTAAGAACGTGCCGGTCAGCCGACAACCGACGGGCAACTGCCAAGAGTCTGTGTCCGAGCCGCGGTTTCCCAGGAGGATTTGCTGTAAAAACTGGTTTTGCTGTTCCTGCTGCGCTTGTATTTGACAGAAGACGATGTATCCATTTGGCCTCGGAAGCATAGACCACAACAATGCGGTGGAGCGTTAGATTTTTTTTATTTGTATTGAATTTTAATAAAATCGGTATCACCAGCCAATACTGAGTATTGATACACGATGAGTCGGGGGGGACAGTGTTTCCCAACCAGGGTGCCTCCAGCTGTTTCAAAACTTAAATTCCCAGCACTAATCATACTCTACCCACCATGGGTGACCTGAAGACTTTCGAAGATGGTGTTTCCCAACCAGGGTGCCTCCAGCTGTTTCAAAACTACAACTCCCAGCATGCCCGGACAGCCAGAGTATTGATAGGTGATGATCCGGGGACATAAGGATGGTCATTAATCATACTCTACCCACCATGGGTGACCTGAAGACTTTCGAAGACGGTGTTTCCCAAGGTGCCTCCAGCTGTTGCAAAACTATAACTCCCAGCATGCCCAGACAGCCACAGAGTATTGATAGGTGATGATCCGGGGACATAAGGGCGGCCATTAAAGGGGTATTCCAGGAAAAAACTTTTTTTGAACATATCAACTGGCTCCAGAAAGTTAAACAGATTTGTAAATTACTTCTATTAAAAAAAATCTTAATCCTTTCAGTACTTATGAGCTTCTGAAGTTTAGGTTGTTCTTTTCTGTCTAAGTGCTCTCTGATGACACCTGTCTCGGGAACCGCCCAGTATAGAAGCAAATCCCCATAGCAAAACCTCTTCTAAACTGGGCGTTTCCCGAGACACGTGTCATCAGAGAGGATTTAGACAGAAAAGAACAACCTTAACTTCAGAAGCTCATAAGTACTGAAAAGATTTAAGATTTTTTCTTTCTGGAGCCAGTTGATATATATAAGAAAGTTTTTCCCTGGAATACCCCTTTAATCATACTCTACCCACCATGGGTGACCTGAAGACCTTCGAAGACTGTTTCCCAAACCAGGGTGCCTCCAGCTGTTGCAAAACTACAACTCCCAGCATGCCCGGACAGCCAACGGCTGTCCGGGCATGCTGGGAGTTGTAGTTTTGCAACACTGCCATACTCCCTGGGATCAGGGCCGGCTTTGCCTATTGGCAAAATAGGCAGCCGGCTAGAGCGCCCTCTTGATGGGGGCACCGCTCTGCCTACTGCAATAAAGTAAGCCAACATCCAAAGCACCCGCCCATCAAGCAAAACCCTCACCACACTACCCACACTACCCACGTACTATAATAATCTTCATTTTTCGGCCTGCTGGAGGAGCGCAGCGCCACCTCTGAGTCAGATGGGGCGATCACTAAGGTCAGGTTCATGCAACATCTTGACATCACGTGCCCCTCCATACATCAGGAGGCGCTAATGGGCGGGGTCAAGGAGCGGCAAAATTAGCTTTCGCCAAGGGGTGCAAAAATTTTGGCACCAGGCCTGCCCGGGATACTCCTTGACCCTCCAGTACATACCGTAATATCGTATGTAATCCAACTTTGTGCTGCTGGTATTCTACAGAATGACCACTAGAGGGCCCCAAAGTCTGTTTTATATCCTAAACTTTGCAGTAGCTTTTGGAGGCAGCTCACACGGCAGATGTCATAGTGACCCCTTAAAGGGGTACTCCGGTGGAAAACTTTTTTTTTTTTTTTTTTTAATCAACTGGTGCCAGAAAGTTAAACAGATTTGTAAATTACTTCTATAAAAAAAAAAAAAAAAAAAAAAAAAAAATCTTAATCCTTTCAGTACTTATTAGCAGCTGTATGCTACAGAGGAAATTCTTTACTTTTTGAATTTCTTTTTTGTCTTGTCCACAGTGCTCTCTGCTGACACCTCTGTCCGTGTCAGGAACTGTCCAGAGCAGCATAGGTTTGCTGTGGGGATTTTCTCCTGCTCTGGACAGTTCCTGATACGGGCATCAGGTGTCAGCAGAGAGCACTGTGGACAAGACAAAAAAAGAAATTCAAAAAGAACAGAATTTCCTCTGTAGCGTACAGCTGCTAAAAAGTACTGAAAGGATTAAGATTTTTTAAATAGAAGGAATTTACAAATCTGTTTAACTTTCTGGCACCAGTTCATAAAAAAAAAAATTTTAAAAAAGTTTTCTAATGGAGTGCCCCTTTAACAGAGACAACCACAGCCCCCCCCCCCCCATAATACTGCTGGTCACACCCCCCCATATCACAACCTGTCGGGGTTATCTGCCGGCTCCGATTTATAGTTGAATACATTTTTCCTATTCTTCTTCTCTGCAGTGTTGTTATTAGGATGTACATTTACACTGCAATGTATTTAAAGGGGTATTCCGTGTTTTTTATTTAAATTTTTTTCTTTGACTATGCTACAGGGGCTGTAAAGTTAGTGTAATTCATAATATAGTGTCTGTCCCTGTGTTTCATGGTGGTCTCGCAATTCTAATGTGATTTTTGCCCCAATGTTTATTTTTAACAGCATACAAAATGACTCAGGTCTCAGGTTTTCCCAGGTTTCAGTGGGGCCCGAGACATAACATCACTAGTCAGGTGTTCAGAGGGAGCCTGTCTGTGATTCAATGGGTGGAGCGACCGCTGGGTGGGAGGAAGATCATTGCGCAAGCATTTGCAACAGCTGGAGGCACCCTGGTTAGAAAACACTAGTCTATTGCATTGAAGGCAGCACAGGTGTGTTTCAGTGGGTGGGGTGGCTGATGTGTGGGAGGGAGAAAAGTGACCTCACACTTACAAACAAGGAATTATGGGAATTGTAGTTTGATAGAACGAACTCCAACAGGAAATAGCCAGTTCACAAAAAGCCACAGTGTTATGGTGGACTCACAACATAGCCATTCAACCCCGAGACAAGCGCAGATCCTTCCTAAGCATGTCCATTACGGTCTGCCAGGTAAGTACTAAAATTACCTTATGGTGGAGAACCCCTTTAAGCCAATCAGAAGTGATACAAGTCTTCTGAGCTGATGTATCTAAGCATGTCATACGCTATATTAACTAAGCTGGTATATGGAAGCCTATGATGGTGTGATTCTAGTGTATCTTAGCCTATTGTGTGATACTTTTTGGTAAGCCGGGTATCTTATCCTTCCTAGAGTGATACTGTCTGCAGAGCTGGTATATGCAAGTCTATTGTATTCCAGGGTATCTAAGCCAGTCATGTGTGATATTGTCTGCTGAGCCAGAGTACCTAAGCTTGTTATGTACGATCTTCTTCTGAAATGCTGTATCTAAGCCTGTCATGAGTGATACTGTCTGCTGAGGCGATGTATCTAAGCCTGTCATGTGTGATACTGTCTGCTGAGGTGATGTATCTAAGCCTGTCATGTGTGATACTGTCTGCTGAGGCGATGTATCTAAGCCTGTCATGTGTGATACTGTATGCTGAGGCGATGTATCTAAGCCTGTCATGCATAATACTGTCTGCTGAGGTGATGTATCTAAGCTTGTCATGTGTGATACTGTCTACTGAGCCAGTGTACCTAAGCTTGTAATATATTATACTATCTTCTGAGATGCTGTATCTAAGCCTGTCATGTTAGATATTGTCTGCCAAGCTGGTGTATCTAAGCCATACCAGTGTAATACTGTATTCAGAGCTAGTGTTTGGAGGATTACCATGTGTAATACTGTCTGCTAAGCACGAGTATCTAAGCCTGTCATGTGTGATACTGTCTTCTGAGCCAGTTTATCTAAGCCTGCCTTGTGATACTGTCTTCTGAGCCAGTTTATCTAAGCCTGCCCTGTGTAATACTATCTGCTAAGCTTGTGTATCTATACCTGTCATATGTGATACTGTCTGCTGAGCTAGAGTATCTAAGCCTATAATGTGTGATACAGTCTGCGGGCCAGAGAGTCTAAGCATGACGTGTGATACCATCTGCTGAGATAAAGTATCCAAGCCTATCATCATGTGTGATACTGTCTGATGAGTATCTAAGTCTGTCATGTGTGATACTGTATGCTGAGGTGATGTATCTAAGCCTGCCATGTGTATTACTGCTTAAGGGAAACATAACTTTATTGATGACTATTTGCACAGTTTTAAACATTTTATGTTCCTGGAGGGATCATGTTTTGGGTATATTTGGTATTTGGCCACTAGGTGGTGGTGTGGACCTTTAGATATTAATCCGCCATTGTCCTGCATGCACCATCCGTATACCGCAATGTTACCGCATTTATATACTTCGCTGTGAGCACTTGGTGGTGATATATATATCTGCTTTTATTACTTTGGATCTATGATATTTATGTCTCTGTTCACACTCTATTATATGAGGTCACTGACTATAGTGACAGGCAGTGCTATATACAGTGACCCCCCCCCCCCCCCCGACCTGCCCCGACATACGATCATTTCAACATGCGATCACTCTCAGAGGCAGCATCAACATGCGATGCTTTTGTATGTCGGGGCCATCACATAAACGGCTATCCGGCAGCGCAGACTGCTTCAGCTGCCACCGGATAGGTGTTTACGGTGCCCCGTGTGGTCCGCTGACGATCACTTACCTGTCCATGGGGCTCCGGCGCGTCCTCTTCGGGATCCTCTGCATCGTCGGCGCTCTATATCGTCGTCATCACGTCGCTGCGCACTCCGTCCCATCATCCAATAGGAGCGGCGTGCATAGTGACATGATGGCGGCGATGGAGAGCGAGGATGCAGGGGAAGCAGAGGCCTTGCCGGAGCGTCGGGGACACCACGGGGACACGGCGACAGCGATGGACGGCGACATCCCGGGCAGCGGTGACGGTCCGGAGCGGCGGGGACAGGTGAGTACAACTTCCTCTAACAGTGGTCTACAACCTGCGGACCTCCAGATGTTGCAAAACTACAACACCCAGCATGCCCGGGACCGACAGACATTGTGCATTATTATAAGGTATAGACAAGATTATGAGGGTCACAAGTAATGGTAAAGAACCAGCAGGAGGACCAGGACCCCAAAGTTAATGTTTCCGAAAAATTATTTACTTTATGAACTTCTCGCACTCTTTAAGGACCTCAACATCAGGGACTGTATCACCAAACCACTCAACATCAGGGACTGTATCACCAAACCACTCAACATCAGGGACTGTATCACCAAACCACTCAACATCAGGGACTGTATCACCAAACCACTCAACATCATCAGGGACTGCATCACTAAATCACTCAACATCAGGGACTGTATCACCAAACCACTCAACATCAGGGACTGCATCATCAAACCACTCAAGATCAGGGACTGTATCACCAAACCACTCAAGATCAGGGACTGTATCACCAAACCACTCAAGATCAGGGACTGCATCATCAAACCACTCAAGATCAGGGACTGCATCATCAAACCACTCAAGATCAGGGACTGTATCACCAAACCACTCAAGATCAGGGACTGCATCATCAAACCACTCAAGATCAGGGACTGTATCACCAAACCACTCAACATCAGGGACTGTATCACCAAACCCCTCAACATCAGGGACTGTATCACCAAACCCCTCAACATCGGGGACTGTATCACCAAACCCCTCAACATCAGGGACTGTATCACCAAACCCCTCAACATCAGGGACTGTATCACCAAACCACTCAACATCGGGGACTGTATCACCAAACCACTCAACATCAGGGACTGTATCACCAAAGCACTCAACATCGGGGACTGCATCACTAAATCACTCAACATCAGGGACTGTATTACCAAACCACTCAACATCAGGGACTGCATCATCAAACCACTCAAGATCAGGGACTGTATCACCAAACCACTCAACATTGGGGACTGTATCACCAAACCACTCAACATCAGGGACTGTATCACCAACCACTCAACATCATCAGGGACTGCATCACTAAATCACTCAACATCAGGGACTGTATTACCAAACCACTCAACATCAGGGACTGCATCATCAAACCACTCAAGATCAGGGACTGTATCACCAAACCACTCAACATCAGGGACTGTATCACCAAACCACTCAACATCGGGGACTGCATCACTAAATCACTCAACATCAGGGACTGTATTACCAAACCACTCAACATCAGGGACTGCATCATCAAACCACTCAAGATCAGGGACTGCATCACCAAAACCACTCAACATCAGGGACTGTATTACCAAACCACTCAAGATCAGGGACTGCATCATAAAACCACTCAACATCAGGGACTGTATCACCAAACCACTCAACATCAGGGACTGTATCACCAAACCACTCAACATCAGGGACTGTATCACCAACCACTCAACATCTGGGACTGTATCACCAACCACTCAACATCTGGGACTGTATCACCAACCACTCAACATCAGGGACTGTATCACCAAACCACTCAACATCAGGGACTGTATCACCAAACCCCTCAACATCGGGGACTGTATCACCAAACCACTCAACATCAGGGACTGTATCACCAAACCACTCAACATCGGGGACTGTATCACCAAACCACTCAACATCGGGGACTGTATCACCAAACCACTCAGTATGGGGAACTGGGTCACCAAAACACGCAACACTGGACAGTGTGTCACCAAATCATCCATTATCAGGGATTGGGTCCCATAAAGTTTGGATGCACCGGCTCATGAGGGTTTATATATAGCGCTGCTATTCTTCCAGTCAAACACTGGACACTGTGCTGGAACCAAACCAACCCTGTTAGTCCCCATTGACTTATACCGGGCTCTGTTGTGTCCCACCATGTGACGGATCCAGCACCGTTCTTAACATAAAAGGAAACCACATCGTTGAGGTACACGAGCCGTAGCCAGTCGGCATCTGGAGCCCGCAGACGTTTTTCTTTATTTTTTTTGCCTCCTTTTTGAATGATTTGCTCTTTCGCCAACAATGAATAACCGGCCCAATGTGCAATTACATGACCTCGAAATGTTCTGGCGAGGTGCCGGGGAGCCACTGACTCAGCCGCTGACTCTCTGGCTAATCTTAGAGCGGCGAAATGTTAGACACTGAATATCACCTGCGGGGTCTGGATTTCTTATCTCTCCCGTCTACGAATAAACATAATAAGCGCAAAAAGCAGAAAAGACTCATCCATAAATGTTGTAGTAAACACAGTTCATGTCTGGTCTACCCTTAAAGGGGTACTCCGGCTCAGGTGGAGAACTTTTTTTTTTTTTTTAAATCAACTGGTGCCAGAAAGTTAAACAGATTTGTAAATGACTTCTATTAAAAAATCTTCACCCTTCCAGGACTTTTTAGAAGCTGTATGCTACAGAGCAAATTCTTTTCTTTTTGAATTTCTTTTTTGTCTTGTCCACAGTGCTCTCTGCTGACACCTCTGTCCCTATCAGGACCTGTCCAGAGCCAGAGAAAATCCCCATAGCAAACCTATGCTGCTCTGGACAGTTCCTGACATGGACAGAGGTGTCAGCAGAGAGCACTGTGGACAAGAGGAAAAAAAAAAAGAAATTCAAAAAGAAAAGAATTTCCTCTGTAGCATACAGCTGCTAATAAGTACTGAAAGGGTAAAGATGTTTTAATAGAAGTAATTTATAAATCTGTATAACTTTCTGGCACCAGTTGATTTAAAAAAAAAATGTTTTCCACCGGAGTACCCCTTTAAAGGGCGTGTCATTACCTGTGAACCAGCCTGACGGGGTCGGACCGTACCCTCGCTGTTTACTCCATTTGGGTAACAAAATCTCGGGCGGGCATAGGTGGTGCCAGGCATTGTTTATTTGGCTTTCCCTAGAGACCTCTGTGACCTCACGTCGTGTATATTTAGCTTTGTGGCTTTTGTAAGATCATTGGTCCTAAGGTGAACGCTATTGTTTATACGCTTTTTATACACTTAAGTGCTGGGTGCGGCGCTCCCGACGGGATATACGAAGGAAAGTCTTTACACGTGAAGGACTCTGTATAAGATGTCAATCTGTGGTCACTACTAGAGATGAGCGAACTTACAGTAAATTCGATTCGTCACGAACTTCTCGGCTCAGCAGTTGATGACTTATCCTGCATAAATTAGTTCAGCTTTCCGGTGCTCCGGTGGGCTGGAAAAGGTGGATACAGTCCTAGAAAAGAGTCTCCTAGGATTGTATCCACCTTTTCCAGCCCACTGGAGCACCTGAAAGCTGAACTCATTTATGCAGGATAAGGCTGGGTTCACACAAAGTTTTTCAAATATGGTTCCCGTATACGGTTTTTCGCTAAAAAACGTTTGGCAAAAACCGTATGCAACTGTATACAACCGTATGACTCCAAATTAAAACGTATACGGTTTTTCCCCGTACGGTTCTATCCGTTTGCATCAGTTTTTGCCAACGGTTTTGCTATTTTGTTGGAATTAGTTTTCCAGCAATTTAATAAAGTTACTGTTGTTCTATTGAAATTCCAATCTGCGCATGTGTCAACTCCAAAAAACGGATTAGAAAAACCGCGTGCAACCGTATTCTGAAATTCTGTGTACGGTTCTCATAGACGACAATGTTAAAAGGACCGCATACGGTTCGCATACGGTTCGCATACGGTTCGCATACGGTTTTCCAATCGGAGGCAAAAACGTGGTCGACAGAGTTTTTGCCTACGGTTGAAAAATCGGCAAAACCGTATCCGAGGCAAAACGGATGCAACCGTACACAACATTTGGAATACGGTTTACAATGCATTCTCTATGCATACGGTTTCGGATACGGTCGTATACGTTTTTTTTGCGGAAAACCGTATACAGTTACCGTATTTGAAAAACGTGGTGTGAACCCAGCCTAAGTCATCAACTGCCGAGCCGAGAAGTTCGTGACGAATCGAATTTACTGTAAGTTCGCTCATCTCTAGTCTAGTAATTCCTTACATCTACTGTTACCACGATCATTAGTGATTCCAGCTTTACCGCGCCGTCTATTGGAGTCTGCGGACGTCTGAAGAATTGAAGAGATTTAAAGGGGTACTCCGGTGGGAATTTTTAATTTTTATTTTTTTTCAAATCAACTGGGGCCAGAAAGTTATAAAGATTTGTATATTACTTCTATTTAAGAAGCTTAATCCTTCCCGTACTTATCAGCTGCTGTATGCTCCAAAGGAAGTTGTGTAGCTCCTTCCTGTCTGACCACAGTGCTCTCTGCTGACACCTCTGTCAGTGTCAGGAACTGTCCAGAGCAGGAGAGGTTTTCTATGGGGATTCGTTCCTGCTCTGGACAGTTCTTGACACGGACAGAGGTGGCAACAGAGAGCACTGTGGTCAGACTGGAAAAGAACTACACAGCTTCCTGTGGAGCATACAGCAGCTGATAAGTACTGGAAGGATTAAGATTATTATATAAAGGTCATTTACAAATCTGTTTAAAGGGGTACTCCGGTGGGTTCGAGATCACTGTTGTACCCTAACACAGATAAAGGGGTACTCCGGTGGAAAACAAATGTTTTCAACTCAAATGGTGCCAGAAAGTTAAACAGATTTGTAAATGACTTCTATTAAAAAAAAATCTTAATCCTTCCATTACTTATTAGCGGCTGTACACTACAGAGGAAATTCTTTTCTTTTTGGATTTCTCTTCTGTCACGACCACAGTGCTCTCTGCTGACCTCTGCTGTCCATTTTAGGAACTGTCCAGAGCAGCCTATGTTTGCTATCGGGATTTTCTCCTGCTCTGGGCAGTTCCTAAAATGGACAGCAGAGGTCGGCAGAGAGCACTGTGGTCGTGACAGAAGAGAAATCCAAAAAGAAAAGCATTTCCTCTGTAGTGTACAGCCGCTAATAAGTAATGGAAGGATTAAGATTTTTTTTTTTTTAAATAGAAGTAATTTATAAATCTGTTTAACTTTCTGGCACCATTTGAGTTGAAAACATTTGTTTTCCACCGGAGTACCCCTTTATCTGTGTTAGGGTACAACAGTGATCTCGAACCCGTGCTGTTGCAAACTACAACTCCCAGCATGCCCTGGCAGCCGCAGGCTGCCAGGGCATGCTGGGAGTTGTAGTTTTGCAACCTCTCCCCTCTGCGTGCACGGGCCGGCTGCTTCTCTTCCAGCGCACACGTCCCACTCTTGCTGAACAGAAGCGACGGCCCACTCAGCCTTCTCGGCTGGTGATTGGCTGAGCCGGCCGTCCCTTCTGTTTAGCGCCACCCCTGTCCTCAGGTTGCGTGCGGTATTGCAGCTAAGTTCCATCGACGTGAATGGAGCTAAGTTGTAATACCACACGCCACCTGAGAACAGAAGTGGCGCTATTTTTGGAAGAAATTAGCTCTGTTTTTCCATACCTTTAGGGTGAGTCCATAGAGGAGCAGATATATTCCTGTGGATCTGTGCAGGTAAAACCGGCGGCAGGATCGGATTTTACCAAAATCTCATCCACATCCTGGAGAAATCCGGCAGAAATTAACCGGAAGTCTACGGCGGAATTTTGAGATTGCTGAACGGAATTGCGGAATTCTTTAAACACAGGACTCTGCCGAAATTCAAGCCCATAGAGTTTAATGGGATTCCGCCCGCAATTCCGCAAAACATTTAAAGATCTTGATAGTCTTTGAATTTTGCAGAATTTCAGCGGCAGAATGTCCACCGGGGAATGGGACAGCGGAATCCCATGTAACATAACGGGCTTGAAATTTTGGCGGAATTTGCCTGTGAAATTCCATATGGAAATTCCTCCGTGTTAACATAATTTAACAAAAATTTACAGATAAATCGGTAAGTAACCACAAATCCACGCCAAAATCCACATGATTTACCTACAGATTGCGGAATCCTGCTCTTGTGGACCTTCTTCTCCCACGAATTGTCGTAATGCGAATTTTTATTGCGAATATCGGCGCTTCACGATTTCGCAAATATTTAGAATATAGCGCTATAGATTTGTAATGACGAATATCCGTGTTTTTTTTTCCACACGCAAATTTTTATGCAAATTTTTTCATGCAAATTTTCGCATAGAAAAAAAGCGAATGAACAACACGAATATGCGAATTTTGAGAACACAGGACGAATAATCGTCAACATATTTGCGAAATATCGCAAATTAGAATATGGCCCCTGCCGCTCATCACTACTAACGTTCTTGCGAGTCGTCTTTTGGGGTATTTGACGCTGAATATCTGTGGTTGACATTTGCTCTTTGGAGAAGGGGTACAGGCGTTTCTCACCTATGATATTGTTTTGGTCGGATGAGATGTTATTTTTAGCCCCGAGCCCATCAGGCGGAGTGTCTCCTGTCATACAGAACATGATGTCAAGCAGGGATCTTCCGGAATCCCCTTGTTTGGGGAACCCTCCGTCTGGTTGTGCGTAAACAGTGTCCCAGACGTGAAACATATGGGTGAGCGCGGTCATAGGTCGCCGATGTGTCTCCGGCGCGGTATTCTTCCTCCACAAGGGTTTCTTTAATCCCTGTTTACACTTGGAGAATCTCCCATTGTGTGATGGATAAGGTCAGGGGGATTAGTGTGCGGTGACAGCAAACCAGGAATTCCAGAGAACCCTAGAGAATGGATCATCCTTGTCACACACCATAGCCGAGCAATAACTAATTATTCCTGGTGTCCAGGGGGGTTCTTGTGTACCAAATTCTGGTATCCAGTCATTGGTCCCCCAGTCCCTGGTGTGCTGTGGTTTGGTTCCTCAGTCCCTGGTGTGCTATGATTTGGTCCCCCGTTCCCTGGTGTGCTATGGTTTGGTCCCCCAGTCCCCGGTATGCTGTGGTTTGGTTCCTCAGTCCCCAGTGTGCTATGGTTTGGTTACCCAATCCCTGGTGTGCTATGGTTTGGTCCCCCAGTCCCCGGTATGCTGTGGTTTGGTTCCTCAGTCCCCAGTGTGCTATGGTTTGGTTACCCAATCCCTGGTGTGCTATGGTTTGGTCCCCCAGTCCCCGGTATGCTGTGGTTTGGTTCCTCAGTCCCCAGTGTGCTATGGTTTGGTTACCCAATCCCTGGTGTGCTATGGTTTGGTTCCCCAGTCCCCGATGTCCTCTGATTTGCTTTACCAGTCCCTAGTGTGCTGTTGTTTGGTTCACCAGTCCCTGGTGCACTATGATTTGTTTCCCCAGTTGCTGATTTGCTGTGGTTTGATTCCCCAGTCCCTTTTGGTTTGGTTTGCCAGTCCTTGGTATGCTGGGGTTTGGTTCCTCAGTCCCTGGTGTGCTATGGTTTGGTTCCCCAGTCCCAGGTGCACTGTGGTTGGTTCCCCAGTCCCTGGTACATTTAGCCAGCAGACACAAGAGGCTTCCTCTGCTCTCCGGCGCAAAAGTGTAGTCATCAGACACCGGAGGGAATAGGAAGAAGAAAGACCAGAAGAAGAGGCCATGCTTAGGGAGCTGCCGAGAAGACAGAAGTGTCGCAGGAGGTAAGTATCTGGGAGGGGTTAGAAACTGCTACTGCCTAAAAGGGGGGATTCTGCTGCTTCCTAAAAGGGAGAACTATGCTGCTGCCTAAAGGGTGGACTCTGCTGCTGCTTAAAACGGTGGACGCTGCTGCTGACTAATAGGGGGGATGCTGCTGCTGACTAATAGGGAGAACTCTGCTGCTGCCTAATAGGGTGGACTCTGCTGCTGCCTAATAGGGGGGATGCTGCTGCTGACTAATAGGGAGAACTCTGCTGCTGCCTAATAGGATGGACTATGCTGCTGCCTAATAGGATGGGATGCTGCTGCTGACTAATAGGGAGAACTCTGCTGCTGCCTAAAAGGGTGGACTCTGTTGCTGCCTAATAGGGAGAACTATGCTGCTGCCTAAAAGGGTGGACTCTGTTGCTGCCTAATAGGGGGGACTTCCTAAAAGGGAGAACTATGCTGCTGCCTAAAGGGTGGACTCTGCTGCTGCCTAAAACGGTGGACGCTGCTGCTGACTAATAGGGGGGATGCTGCTGCTGACTAATAGGGAGAACTCTGCTGCTGCCTAATAGGGTGGACTCTGCTGCTGCCTAATAGGGGGGATGCTGCTGCTGACTAATAGGGAGAACTCTGCTGCTGCCTAATAGGATGGACTCTGCTGCTGCCTAATAGGGGGATGCTGCTGCTGACTAATAGGGAGAACTCTGCTGCTGCCTAAAAGGGTGGACTCTGTTGCTGCCTAATAGGGGGGACTCTGCTGCTGCCTAAAAGGGTGGACTCTGTTGCTGCCTAATAGGGGGGACTCTGCTGCTGCCTAAAAGGGTGGACTCTGCTGCCTAATGTGGGGGACTCTGCTACCGCCTACTGTGGGGGACACTGCTGCCGCCTACTGTATACACTGTACATAGAGTATAACACTAATATATCCTGCACTGTACAGGTGTTACGCTGTATATACTGTACATATAGCATAACCCTGTATATACTGTAAATATAGCATAACACTGTATATACTGTACATATAGCAGAACACTGTATATACTGTACATATAGCATAACACTGTATATACTGTAAATATAGCAGAACACTGTATATACTGTACATATAGCATAACACTGTATATACTGTACATATAGCATAACACTGTATATACTGTACATATAGCATAACACTGTATATACTGTACATATAGCAGAACACTGTATATACTGTAAATATAGCATAACACTGTATATACTGTACATATAGCATAACACTGTATATACTGTAAATATAGCAGAACACTGTATATACTGTAAATATAGCATAACACTGTATATACTGTACATATAGCATAACACTGTATATACTGTACATATAGCATAACACTGTATATACTGTAAATATAGCATAACACTGTATATACTGTACATATAGCATAACAATGTATATACAGTACATATAGCATAACACTGTATATACTGTACATATAGCATAACACTGTATATACTGTACATATAGCATAACACTGTATATACTGTAAATATAGCATAACACTGTATATACTGTAAATATAGCATAACACTGTATATACTGTACATATAGCATAACAATGTATATACAGTACATATAGCATAACACTGTATATACTGTACATATAGCATAACACTGTATATACTGTACATATAGCATAACACTGTATATACTGTAAATATAGCATAACACTGTATATACTGTAAATATAGCATAACACTGTATATACTGTACATATAGCATAACACTGTATATACTGTACATATAGCATAACACTGTATATACTGTAAATATAGCATAACACTGTATATACTGTAAATATAGCATAACACTGTATATACTGTACATATAGCATAACACTGTATATACTGTACATATAGCATAACACTGTATATACTGTACATATAGCATAACACTGTATATACTGTACATATAGCATAACACTGTATATACTGTACATATAGCATAACACTGTATATACTGTACATATAGCATAACACTGTATATACTGTAAATATAGCATAACACTGTATATACTGTACATATAGCATAACACTGTATATACTGTACATATAGCATAACACTGTATATACTGTACATATAGCATAACACTGTATATACTGTACATATAATATAACACTGTATATACTGTACATATAGCATAACACTGTATATACTGTAAATATAGCATAACACTGTATATACTGTACATATAGCATAACACTGTATATACTGTAAATATAGCATAACACTGTATATACTGTACATATAGCATAACACTGTATATACTGTAAATATAGCATAACACTGTATATACTGTACATATAATATAACACTGTATATACTGTACATATAGCATAACACTGTATATACTGTACATATAGCATAACACTGTATATACTGTAAATATAGCATAACACTGTATATACTGTAAATATAGCATAACACTGTATATACTGTAAATATAGCATAACACTGTATATACTGTACATATAGCATAACACTGTATATACTGTACATATAGCAGAACACTGTATATACTGTACATATAGCAGAACACTGTATATACTGTACATATAGCATAACACTGTATATACTGTAAATATAGCATAACACTGTATATACTGTAAATATAGCATAACACTGTATATACTGTAAATATAGCATAACACTGTATATACTGTACATATAGCATAACACTGTATATACTGTACATATAGCAGAACACTGTATATACTGTACATATAGCAGAACACTGTATATACTGTACATATAGCATAACACTGTATATACTGTACATATAGCATAACACTGTATATACTGTACATATAATATAACACTGTATATACTGTACATATAGCATAACACTGTATATACTGTACATATAGCATAACACTGTATATACTGTACATATAGCAGAACCCTGTATATACTGTACATATAGCAGAACACTGTATATACTGTACATATAGCATAACCCTGTATATACTGTACATATAGCATAACACTGTATATACTGTAAATATAGCATAACACTGTATATACTGTACATATAGCATAACACTGTATATACTGTACATATAGCATAACACTGTATATACTGTACATATAGCATAACACTGTATATACTGTACATATAATATAACACTGTATATACTGTAAATATAGCATAACAATGTATATACAGTACATATAGCATAACACTGTATATACTGTACATATAGCAGAACACTGTATATACTGTAAATATAGCAGAACACTGTATATACTGTACATATAGCATAACACTGTATATACTGTAAATATAGCATAACACTGTATATACTGTAAATATAGCATAACACTGTATATACTGTACATATAGCATAACACTGTATATACTGTACATATAGCATAACACTGTATATACTGTACATATAATATAACACTGTATATACTGTACATATAGCATAACACTGTATATACTGTAAATATAGCATAACACTGTATATACTGTAAATATAGCATAACACTGTATATACTGTACATATAATATAACACTGTATATACTGTACATATAGCAGAACACTGTATATACTGTACATATAATATAACACTGTATATACTGTACATATAGCATAACACTGTATATACTGTAAATATAGCATAACACTGTATATACTGTACATATAGCATAACACTGTATATACTGTACATATAGCATAACACTGTATATACTGTACATATAGCATAACACTGTATATACTGTACATATAGCATAACACTGTATATACTGTACATATAGTATAACACTATATACACTGTACATATAGCAGAACACTGTATATACTGTACATATAGCATAACACTGTATATACTGTACATACGGCATGACACTTATATACCCAGCGCACGTGGACGGGCAGAAAACGCTTACAATGTAAAATCTCATGGGATTTCCTGGGTGTGACGCTCTAACAATGTGTGATAACACTGTATTAGTACATTATATTGTGGTGTCAGCAGGGTGCAATGCAGGGCAGATGTTATTAACCCTTTCTTGTCGTGACGCCAGGGTGTGGTTTAGCCTTAACTACCCGAAGGTAATACCGCTGGATCCTGGGCTAGGCACGGGGGCAATGAAGACACCGACACCAAGTTATGGACATACAGTAGCGTTACTGAGGGTAGACAGGTGACACAGTCTATACAGTACAGCCAATATCCCAAGGAGGTGACCAGTGACACAGGGGGACCGCGCAGGCTTGCTGGGACTTGCAGTAGTTAGACTGACTTTAGTGCAGGCCACAGTGACTATATAGAAGACTTGACAATTGACATGAAGATGACTTGTGGCTGTAGACTTTAGGCTTGAGGCCTCCAATTCTCCGGACACTGAGACGACTGCACTGGAACAAGAGCTAAGAGAGAGATTGCAGCCCCTCCCCTGGTTATATAGGGGGCTGTGCAAGGATCCCATAGGTCACATGGGGGGGGTCACCTGGTCGCTAGTGCCTACTGGGTATCAATCACATGGCAACAGCTATTAAAGAACCATTTTATTATACAACTTATATACATAAGGGATAACACATAAAGGGGCCCTGGGGACATGGAGAGACTCTGCCTGACAGGACAGGAGTACGGGGACACACCATCCTGTACTGGGACACCACATATGGCTTTCCCTGCCAACATGAATGAGCAGACACCATGCAAATAGGTAATACCAGGGAAAGGTGACATCGAGATACAATCGCACGTTCACTTACACATGCCGCTTATCTATAGACAGGCCTGGCCGCTCGGGGTGTTCCTCTGGGGCGATACCTTAAAATAATAATAATAATAATTAAATAATAATAAATAATAATAATAATAAATAATAATAATAATAAAATATATATATATACAAATAAGCCTATAAGTGAGTGTTCTCAACCAGTGTCCCTCCAGCTGTTGCAAAACTACAACTCCCAGCATGCCCGGACAGCCGTTGGCTGTCCGGGCATGCTGGGAGTTGTAGTTTTGCAACAGCTGGAGGCGAGGTGGTTGGGAAACACTGCAGTCTATGGGGCCATCAAGTGAAGCAGGATGGAGATCGCTGCACGTTGGTAAGGTAAGTGCGCCATTTTTTTGACATGTCATTCCATATGTACAGGATAACGTATAACTGGCTGATCGGTGGGGGTCTGACTGCTGGGAACCCTACAGAGCACAAAAATGGAGGTCAGCCGTCGCTCCATTCACCATCTATAGACCTTCCTGGCATGGCCCTGTGCAGCGCTCTGCAATATCTGGAACCCTCATAGAGAATGAAGGTGTATAATTACTATATATCATGATATCATAGAGATCGCAGCAACAGTATACAGATAGAGCTGGAGGGGAGGAGTATAATTACTGTATATACATATCCTATAGAGATAGCAGCAGTATACAGATAGAGCTGGAGAGGAGGAGTATAATTACTATATATCCTGATCCCATAGAGATAGCAGCAGTATACAGATAGAGCTGGAGTAAAGGTGTATAACTACTATATATCCTGATCCCATAGATATATCAGCAGTATACAGATAGAGCTAGAGGGGAGATGTATAACTACTATATATCCTGATCCCATAGAGATAGCAGCAGTATACAAATAGAACTGGAGGGGAGGTGTATAACTACTATATATCCTGATCCCATAGAGATCGCAACAGCAATATACAGAAAGAGCTGGTGGGGGGGGGGGGGGGGGGGAGATGTACAACTACTGTATATATTGATCCCATAGAGATCGCAGCAGTATACAGATAGAGCTGGAGGGGGAGGTGTATAATTAATATATATATTGATCCCATAGAGATCACAGCAGCAGTGTACAGATAGAGCTGGAGAGGAGATGTATAACTACTGTATATCCTGATCACATAGAGATAGCAGCAGTATACAGATAGAGCTGAACTGGAAGGGTCTAGATGCTAGCAGGAGGGATCTGATAGGTGATGATGTCCTCATGTAGTTCACAGAAGTTCAGCTGACCCAGGACTAACCACTTCCTCTGACACATTAAACACTGTGATTTCCTGTTGGTCAGGGTGGTGATCACATGACCCAGTTTCAACAAGGAAACCCATGGATGCAGCTGTGCTGGAATGAAACAGATGGTGCTGTGGGACCTGTAGGTATAAATAAAATATTAAAATTTTCCGGCTCTGACTCGGTATAGGGGTCGGTGCCCGGCTATGTGAGTCTTCTGCTGACCCCCGTCCCCCCCGGGTATGGCTCGGTATGGGGGTCGGCACTCGGCTGTGTGAGTCTTCTGCTGACCCCTGTCCCCCCCGGGTGTGGCTCGGTATGGGGGACAGTGTTCGGCTGTGTGAGTCTTCTGCTGACCCCTGTCCCCCCCGGGTGTGGCTCGGTATGGGGGACAGTGTTCGGCTGTGTGAGTCTTCTGCTGACCCCCGTCCCCCCAGGGTATGGCTCGGTATGGGGGTCGGCCCTCAGCTATGTGAGTCTTCTGCTGACCCCCGTCCCCCCAGGGTATGGCTCGGTATGGGGGTCGGCCCTCGGCTGTGTGAGTCTTCTGCTGACCCCCGTCCCCCCTGGGTATGGCTCGGTATGGGGGTCAGCGCTCAGCTGTGTGAGTCTTCTGCTGACCCCCGTCCCCCCAGGGTGTGGCTCGGTTTGGGGGACAGTGTTCGGCTGTGTGAGTCTTCTGCTGACCCCCGTCCCCCCCGGGTGTGGCTCGGTTTGGGGGACAGTGTTCGGCTGTGTGAGTCTTCTGCTGACCCCCGTCCCCCGGGTGTGGCTCGGTATGGGGGTCGGCCCTCAGCTGTGTGAGTCTTCTGCTGACCCCCGTCCCCCCGGGTGTGGCTCGGTTTGGGGGTCAGCGCTCAGCTATGTGAGTCTTCTGCTGACCCCCCGTCCCCCCGGGTGTGGCTCGGTTTGGGGGACAGTGTTCGGCTATGTGAGTCTTCTGCTGACCCCCCGTCCCCCTGGGTATGGCTCGGTTTGGGGGTCAGCGCTCAGCTGTGTGAGTCTTCTGCTGACCCCCGTCCCCCCGGGTATGGCTCGGTTTGGGGGACAGTGTTGGGCTATGTGAGTCTTCTGCTGACCCCCGTCCCCCCTGGGTGTGGCTCGGTATGGGGGTCAGTGCTCAGCTGTGTGAGTCTTCTGCTGACCCCCGTCCCCCCAGGGTGTGGCTCGGTTTGGGGGACAGTGTTCGGCTGTGTGAGTCTTCTGCTGACCCCCGTCCCCCCCGGTTGTGGCTCGGTTTGGGGGACAGTGTTCGGCTGTGTGAGTCTTCTGCTGACCCCCGTCCCCCCTGGGTACTGGCTCGGTATGGGGGACAGTGTTCGGCTATGTGAGTCTTCTGCTGACCCCCCGTCCCCCCGGGTGTGGCTCGGTTTGGGGGTCAGCGCTCAGCTATGTGAGTCTTCTGCTGACCCCCCGTCCCCCCGGGTATGGCTCGGTTTGGGGGACAGTGTTGGGCTATGTGAGTCTTCTGCTGACCCCCCGTCCCCCTGGGTATGGCTCGGTTTGGGGGTCAGCGCTCAGCTGTGTGAGTCTTCTGCTGCCAGTAACTACAGACTCAATCCTATTCCCGGCCCCACAAATTAATCTGTAAAGGAATAAAGTCACCAATCAGAAAACAGGAAACCATCACCGGGAGCCGACCACACAATGACCGCAGCTGGTTTGTCAGGAAACGCTGTCGGAAGTGAATGGATTTTTTTTTCATGCAGTCACATGATGATACAATTAGGAAAGTGTGGAAGTATTTAGATGAATTGCATAAGATGAGAAAACTCATTATACGGATTATCTCATCTACCATGTGATTTCCAGGTCATTCGGGCAACAAGGCAAAATGTCATAAGAAATCCATGTTTACCAAAAAGTTTACCAAAAACTACAACTCCCAGCATGCCCCCAGACATGATGCTGCCCCCACCATGATCACTGTAGGGATGGTATTGGGCAGGTGATGGGCAGTACCTGGTTTCCTCTATACATGATGCTGCCCCCACCATGATCACTGTAGGGATGGTATTGGGCAGGTGATGGGCAGTGCCTGGTTTCCTCCAGACATGATGCTGCCCCCACCATGATCACTGTAGGGATGGTATTGGGCAGGTGATGGGCAGTGCCTGGTTTCCCCCAGACATGATGCTGCCCCCACCATGATCACTGTAGGGATGGTATTGGGCAGGTGATGGGCAGTGCCTGGTTTCCTCCAGACATGATGCTGCCCCCACCATGATCACTGTAGGGATGGTATTGGGCAGGTGATGGGCAGTACCTGGTTTCCTCCAGACATGATGCTGCCCCCACCATGATCACTGTAGGGATGGTATTGGGCAGGTGATGGGCAGTGCCTGGTTTCCCCCAGACATGATGCTGCCCCCACCATGATCACTGTAGGGATGGTATTGGGCAGGTGATGGTCAGTGCCTGGTTTCCCCCAGATATGATGCTGCCCCCACCATGATCACTGTAGGGATGGTATTGGGCAGGTGATGGTCAGTGCCTGGTTTCCCCCAGATATGATGCTGCCCCCACCATGATCACTGTAGGGATGGTATTGGGCAGGTGATGGGCAGTGCCTGGTTTCCCCCAGACATGATGCTGCCCCCACCATGATCACTGTAGGGATGGTATTGGGCAGGTGATGGGCAGTACCTGGTTTCCCCCAGACATGATGCTGCCCCCACCATGATCACTGTAGGAATGGTATTGGGCAGGTGATGGGCAGTACCTGGTTTCCCCCAGACATGATGCTGCACCCACCATGATCACTGTAGGGATGTATTGGGCAGGTGATGGGCAGTGCCTGGTTTCCCCCAGATATGATGCTGCCCCCACCATGACCACTGTAGGGATGGTATTGGGCAGGTGATGGGCAGTGCCTGGTTTCCCTCAGACATGATGCTGCCCCCACCATGATCACTATAGGGAGGGTATTGGGCAGGTGATGGGCAGTGCCTGGTTTCCCTCAGACATGATGCTGCCCCCACCATGATCACTGTAGGGATGGTATTGGGCAGGTGAAGGGCAGTACCTGGTTTCCTCCAGACATGATGCTGCCCCCACCATGATCACTGTAGGGATGGTATTGGGCAGGTGATGGGCAGTGCCTGGTTTCCCCCAGACATGATGCTGCCCCCACCATGATCACTGTAGGGATGGTATTGGGCAGGTGATGGGCAGTACCTGGTTTCCCCCAGACATGATGCTGCACCCACCATGATCACTGTAGGGATGGTATTGGGCAGGTGATGGGCAGTACCTGGTTTCCCCCAGACATGATGCTGCACCCACCATGATCACTGTAGGGATGGTATTGGGCAGGTGATGGGCAGTGCCTGGTTTCCTCCAGACATGATTCTGCCCCCACCATGATCACTGTAGGGATGGTATTGGGCAGGTGATGGGCAGTGCCTGGTTTCCCCCAGATATGATGCTGCCCCCACCATGATCACTGTAGGGATGGTATTGGGCAGAGGTCACTCTGCCATAAAGCCCAGATTGTGGAGGACACAGTGATGGTTTGGGACATTCTGGAATTTTCTCCCATCTGTACACAAGATCTTTGGAGCTCAGCCAGAGTGACCATTATGTCACACTGACCAGCACTGGCCCTACGGGAGGTTGGACTGAAATGGCGAGATGCATGAAGACAGCAAGTGGAGGAGGACTCTGTTAGCCACTGATCCAGGTCTATTGATCTGTCAGTCTTCACTGCAGTTTTTTTAAAATCTATTCCTAAATGTCAAAATAATTACAACATGATAGGCCTGGAAGGCAGAATCGGCAATAAAGTTACCCCCATAGGGTTGTAAGGTGACCATCTGCTGCTAGGATGTTTTTGATCCTTCTGTGGTGTCGGGGGGCAATGTGAGGTGTAGGGGGAGATGGTATTGCCCAAGGTCAGATGGTATTAACCCCTTCGTGTTCGTGACGCCAGGGCGTGGTTTGCCTATGTAACTACCCGAAGGTAATCCCTTTACTCTTAGGTTAGGCCGGGGTAAATAATAGTCCAAGGCCAGGTTAAGGTTGACGGTAGCTTTACTGAAGTTGAACAGGTCTAACAGTCCTTACAGGGCAGTAAGGTTCCCAGAGAGGTGACCAATAACACAAGGAACCTCGCAGCTTGCTGGGACTTGCAGTGACTTGACAGACTTTAGGACAGCCACGCTGACTATAATAGACTTGACTTGACTGAAGATAGTGACAGCAGACAGAGATGACTTGACTTACTGACTTGTGGCTGTAATTTAGGTTGAGTCCTCCAGATGTGCTGGACACTGACCCTGAGACGTCTGGACTGGACTTGACCTCAGGATCTAAGAGACAGATTGCAGCTCCTCCCCCTCTTATAAAGGGGGCTGTACAAGATGCCCATAGGCTAGCTGCGGGTCATCGGGTCACCTGGTGCTCTCTGGGTAACAAAACATATGATTTAAACATGTGACAACAATTATCATGTGACTAATAACCATGTGACCATATCAAAGGTCCTTTACACTTTATGTATAACCTATACACTTTATGGGGGAACACTGCAGGAGAGCCCTGAGGACGTACAGGGACTCAACCTGACAGGACTGTAGGAGCATATCCCGTACTGGGACATCACACTTCCATTATTCCAGAACATGATAAATATTTAGCAAATTTTAACAAAACAAAAACAATCTGAAAAAAATTAAGGCTATGAAGCACGTACAGTATAAGAGGAGAGAGAAATACCGCGTAGGCAATGGGTCATGTGATGGCGGTTTCCTCTGACTGACCCCTTATGAAAACACAACACAGACATCTGTAGAAGATTAGGACGCAGTGAAAGGCCTGTCCCCGAGCCAAAATCTTATACAATAACCCAGAGATCCTATTCCTGCTCCATGGTGACGCAGGGTGAGGCCGCCCCTCTGGACGTCAGTCTAGGAGAGACCCGTGGGTTACGTGTTAGACATGGAGACCTCCCTGCACACACAACGCGTCCACATCAGGAAGAGGGTCTGCTCAGGCTCAGGAATAGGCCACAACCCCGGAATTATGGGGCAACCCCCCCCCCCAAACAAAATTTCCTGGATGAGCAAGGAACAGCTCATGGGCCAAATAGTAACAACACATAGAGCAGTGTATGGAGCCTCACGTAATATGTGGGGATCTGCAGCCAGACACATCATCACTGCTGTTACGTGTCCCGGGCGGCGTCCACTACCAGCTATTTATAATGTTACTGTGTCGTCATACACCTGCTACAGGGAGGCGAAGGAGAGTCAGCGAGAGCGTGCGCGTCACAGGGGAATGTGCAAAATTATGGACCATCAAAAGACTAAAGGCTATGTGCACAGTATTCTAACCATTATTTTACACCTAACTTTGCCCCATAAAACTGCCCCATATGTACAAAAATATAACTACTATAATACTGCCCCATATGTACAAAAATATAACTACTATAATACTGTCCCTATATACAAGAATATAACTACTATAATACTCTCCTATATACAAGAATATAACTACTATAATACTGTCTCCTATATACAAGAATATACCTACTATAATACTGCTCCTATATACAAGAATATAACTACTATAATACTGCTCCTATATACAAGAATATATCTACTATAATACTGCTCCTATATACAAGAATATACCTACTATAATACTGCTCCTATATACAAGAATATAACTACTATAAAACTGCTCCTATATACAAGAATATAACTACTATAATACTGCTCCTATATACAAGAATATAACTACTATAATACTGCTTCTATTTACAAGAATATAACTACTATAATACTGCTCCTGTATACAAGAATATAACTACTATAATACTGCTCCTATATACAAGAATATATCTTCTATAATACTTACCCTATATACAAGAATATAACTACTATAATACTGCTCCTATATACAAGAATATAACTACTATAATACTTACCCTATATACAAGAATATATCTACTATAATACTTACCCTATATACAAGAATATAACTACTATAATACTGCTCCTATATACAAGAATATAACTACTATAATACTGCTCCTATATACAAGAATATAACTACTATAATACTTACCCTATATACAAGAATATAACTACTATAATACTGCTCCTATATACAAGAATATAACTACTATAATACTGCTCCTATATACAAGAATATAACTACTATAATACTGCTCCTATATACAAGAATATAACTACTATAATACTGCTCCTATATACAAGAATATAACTACTATAAGACTGCTCCTATATACAAGAATATAACTACTATAATACTGCTCCTATATACAAGAATATAACTACTATAATACTGCTCCTATATACAAGAATATATCTACTATAATAATGCTCCTATATACAAGAATATAACTACTATAATACTGCCCCCTATATACAAGAATATAACTACTATAATACTGCTCCTATATACAAGAATATAACTACTATAATACTGCTCTTATATACAAGAATATAACTACTATAATACTGTCTCCTATATATAAGAATATAACTACTATAATACTGCCTCCTATATACAAGAATATACCTACTATAATACTGCTCCTATATACAAGAATATAACTACTATAATACTGCTCCTATATACAAGAATATAACTACTATAATACTGCTCCTATATACAAGAATATGACTGCTATAATACTGCTCCAATATACAAGAATATAACTACTATAATACTGCCCCTATATACAAGAATATAACTACTATAATACTGCTCCTATATACAAGAATATAACTACTATAATACTGCTCCTATATACAAGAATATAACTACTATAATACTGTTCCTATATACAAGAATATGACTGCTATAATACTGCCTCCTATATACAAGAATATAACTGCTATAATACTGCTCCTATATACAAGAATATAACTACTATAATACTGCCTCCTATATACAAGAATATAACTGCTATAATACTGCTCCTATATGCAAGAATATAACTATTATAATACTGCTCCTATATACAAGAATATAACTACTATAATACTGCTCCTATATACAAGAATATATCTACTATAATACTGCTCCTATATACAAGAATATAACTACTATAATACTGCTCCTATATACAAGAATATAACTACTATAATACTGCCCCTATATACAAGAATATAACTACTACAATGCTGCTCCTATATACAAGAATATAACTACTATAATACTGCTCCTATATACAAGAATATAACTGCTATAATACTGCTCCTATATGCAAGAATATAACTACTATAATACTGCTCCTATATACAAGAATATAACTACTATAATACTGTCTCCTATATACAAGAATATAACTACTATAATACTGTATCCTATATACAAGAATATAACTACTATAATACTGCTCCTATATACAAGAATATAACTACTATAATACTGCTCCTATATACAAGAATATAACTACTATAATACTGCTCCTATATACAAGAATATAACTGCTATAATACTGCTCCTATATACAAGAATATAACTACTATAATACTGCTCCTATATACAAGAATATAACTACTATAATACTGCTCCTATATACAAGAATATAACTACTATAATACTGCTCCTATATACAAGAATATAACTACTATAATACTGTCTCCTATATATAAGAATATAACTACTATAATACTGTCTCTTTCACATATGGGGTAATATTGGGTTATCAGCATCTCTTAGGGATTTCCCCATCCTCTTGTGTCATCCTATAGATGTGTATATATATATATATATATATATAAATAGTAATTTTGGGATGATTTAGGGGTGAGTTCTCCTCTCTGACCCGTCCTGTTCATTACATAGGAGGCTGATATTGAGTCACTGTGTTATTACTGTGCGCGGAGCCGAGCCAAGAATCCGGGAAGAGTAACACAGGAGAACTCCGCAGATATACAGATACAATCCATAACATTACACAGCTGCAACGTATGTGTGTGTGATACACTAAGGCTGAGATACATGGCTTGGCCATATGGTACCACACCAGAGGCCTAGCGTGCTTCGGAATCACCTCCCTCTAGGCCAGTGTTTCCCAACCAGGGTGCCTCCAGCTGTTGCAAAACTACAACTCCCAGCATGCCCGGACAGCCTTCGGCTGTCCGGGCATGCTGGGAGTTGTAGTTTTGCAACAGCTGGAGGCACCCTGGTTGGGAAACACTGCTCTAGGCTTACATGCAGTATCACATATGACATCCACTATGACAGTATCATGCATGATGGGCTTGGTTGGATACACAGTTTCGGCAGCCAAGTATCACATACTATAAGCTTAGATACAGTATCACATATGGGATTAGATACACCAGGCCACTAGAAATCACTGTACTCCTTAAAGGGGTACTCAGGTGGAAAACTTTTTATTTTTTATTTTTTTTAAATGAACTGATGCCAGAAAGTTAAACAGATTTGTAAATGACTTCTATTAAAAAATCTTAATCCTTCCAGTACTGATTAGCGGCTGTACGCAACAGAGGAAATGCTTTTCTTTTTGGATTTCTCTTCTGTCACGAGCACAGCGCTCTCTGCTGACCTCTGCTGTCCGTTTTAGGAACAGTCCAGAGCAGGAGAAAATCCCCATAGCAAACATATGCTGCTCTGGACAGTTCCTAAAACGGACAGCAGAGGTCAGCAGAGAGCACTGTGGTCGTGACAGAAGAGAAATCCAAAAAGAAAAGCATTTCCTCTCTAGTAGACAGCCGCTAAAAAGTACTGGAAGGATTAAGATTATTTTTTAATAGAAGTAATTAACAAATCTGTTTAACTTTCTGGCACCAGTTGAGAATTTCCTCTGTAGTATACAGCAGCTAATAAGTACTGGAAGGATTAAGATTTCTTAATAGAAGTCATTTACAAATCTGTTTAACTTTCTGGCACCAGTTGATAAAAAAAAAAAAAAAGTTTTCCACCGGAGTACCCCTTTAAGCACGGCGTGATGCGGTATAGTCAGGAAGATGTAATCCGCCTCCTATAGTAAACCTGACATCCCGCCTCGGAACGCCACATCGGGACAGATATTTACGTTTGCGGTAAACTTCCCGTTCTGTAATTTGTGTGGCCGGGTATATTTAGTAAATATGTCAGTGACTATTGTGCAGGATATATAGGGGTGAGTCAGAGGTGTATTCACAGTGGGGGGGGGGGGGGGGGGGGTGCCCCCAACATCACAACCTACCCCAAAATACAAGACAATCAGTCATTGGAGAAAGCTGGGTGACCACCATTACCCCATCCTGCCGTCAATGTCACCGTATGGTAACATTTAATGGCGGTAAAATGAAAAACAAAAAGTTTTGCCATCTCGGCTCCAGGCCACCTCCGCCAGAGGTGGTTGCAAAAAAACGAAAACAGCCGAAACTGAGGCGTTACGCAATTTGCATATTGCCAATTGGCTTTAAAGGGGTACTCCGGTGGAAAACTTTTTTTTTTTTTTCAACTGGTGCCAGAAAGTTAAACTGACTTCTATTTAAAAAAATCTTAATCCTTCCAGTACTTATTAGCTGCTGTATGCTACAGAGGAAATTCTTTTCTTTTTGGAACACAGAGCTCTCTGCTGACGAAAATGAAAGGCAGATGATCCAGCACTATTTCTATGCAGCTTTATTGAAAACACGGCACACAGGTAAAACCAGCCTAAACTCAAGACGCGTTTCGAGCGCATGCGCTCTCTCTCGGTGACGTCACAGGTACTGCCAGGTGAGGTTAATTACCTTTTGTTTGTAGGAGGGGAGGGAAGAATCCCATATCCCCACCTCTCTCTGGAGACCTGTGACATAGTTCACATTGGTAAGAACAAACAACATTAAAAAATATATAAAATCCAAAGATGGAACATACATGCAATGATATTACACAATTGTTCATACATTTATAGGATTTAAATGTCACGGAAGGGGCTTCGTAAAATTAGTACTTATGCTAATACAACCCCCTCTCGTGCCCATTTTGACATGCTCAATAGCAAAAATTCGGAAGGCGTTTCATTTACCGGCAAGTGCAAAGTGAAAATGTGCAGATGCAGCAGATCTCGGTCTTACTGCTGTCATTTAGATGTTCCCGTGCTCTGATTTTCCATTTTCTTGTTGTGTATCCCACATATTTTAAATTGCACTCTGTGCATTCTATCATATAAATTACATTACTGTAATTACAGTTTATGTAATTATTGATAGGGCACCTTTTGGTACCATCCGAGCTCTCAAACTGGGTCGTCTGTTTGACATACTGACAAGTTCGGCACACTTTATGTCTCTCTGCTGACATCTCTGTCCATTTTAGGAACTGTCCAGAGTAGGAGAAAATCCCCATAGCAAACATATGCTGCTCTGGACAGTTCCTAAAATGGACAGAGATGTCAGCAGAGAGCACTGTGTTCTTGATGTCGGCAGAGAGCTCTGTGTTCCAAAAAGAAAAGAATTTCATCTGTAGCATACAGCAGCTAATAAGTACTGGAAGGATTAAGATTTTTTTTAATAGAAGTCATTTACAAATCTGTTTACCTTTCTGGCACCAGTTGATTTAAAAAAAAAAAAAACTAGTTTTACCGCCGGAGTACCCCTTTAATGGGAGTTGCACATGTGGCGCAGCCCCAAAAGCTATGTTGTTTATGTGAATATTAAAGGGGTACTCCACTGACCAGTGTTGCATTGAAGAGGCGCGGCCTGACGTAAAGAGGGGGCATGTCCGCAACGCGCACACAGCGTTCGGATCTCAATGTTCCAAATGCTGACCAGTTGAGTTCACCTTTAAAGTCAATGGGAGTTAAGCAAATTGCGTAAGCCACTCGTTTCAGCTTCCCAACCCCCTTCGGCAGCCACAAACAGGCTGAAAGGGGCCAGGCAGCCCTTGATCACTAGATAGGTGGGGGTCCCAGAGGTGGGACCTCCCCATCTAGGGGACTTTTTTGGCATATCCTGAAAGGTCCTTATATTGTATTTTTTTTTTTTTCTCTCTAGTCAACTGATTTTCAAATTGAATAATACATTTTCTGTAGCAAAAACAAAAAAACAAAACGACCAAATGGCAGGAAAAAAAAGTTCAAATATAGACCAAAAATAGTAAGTATGCGCACAACTTATAGGGGTACTCTGGTGGGAAAGAGATTTTTTCACATGAGCTAGATTTGTAAATGACTTCAAATCTTAATCCTTCCAGTACTTATCAGCTGCTGTATCCAGAGGAAGTTGTGTAGTTCTTTCCAGTCTGACCACAGTGCTCTTTGCTGACACCTCTGTCCGTGTCAGGAACTGTCCAGAGCAGGATAGGTTTGCTATGGGTAATTTCTCCTGCTTTGGACAGTTCCTGACATGGACAGAGGTGTCAGCAGAGAGCACTGTGCTCAGACTGGAAATAACTACATAACTTCCTCTGGAGCATACAGCAGCTGATAAGTACTGGAAGGATTAAGATTTTTATATATAGAAGTCATTTACAAATCTGTATAACTTTCTGGCACCAGTTGATTTAAAAACATTTTATTTTTCCTTCTCTGATATGTGACTCCCATTGGCTGTCTGGGCAGGTTGGGGAACACTGTTCCAAGGTCTACATTGGTGTCCAAAAGTTTTGAGATGGACCCAAATTTTGGTATTTCACTTGTTTGCTGTTTCGGTTTTATAGTAGTGACAGGAAAAGTTGCTGAAATGCCCATAGCAACCAATCAGATCGCTTCTTTCATTTTTTTAAAAGGCCTCTGAAAAATTAACCTGATTGGTTGCTATGGGCAACTCGGCAACTTTTCCCCCGGACAGGTTTCGATAAATCTCCCCAATTGTCTTCTTCTATTAACCATGGTAACTTCCAAGGAAACACAAGCAGTTAACATTGCTTTGCATTAAAAAGGCTTTACAGGCAAGGGCATTGCTACTAAATTGCTCCTAATTAAACCATTTATTGCAGTAGTCTTATACTGGGGCCCTTCAGATGTTGCAAAACTTAAACTTCCAGCATGCCCGGACAGCCGTTGGCTGTCCGGGCATGCTGGGAGTTGAAGTTTTGCAACATCTGGAGGGCCACAGTTTGAAACCACTGTGTTAGGGGCATCTGGAAAAATGATTATGTGGAGAAGAGAAGGTGACGCTACCCCGAATCCTGTGTCATGCCAACAGTAAAGTCTCCTGAGACCATTCATGTGTGGGGCGGCTTTCCATGCAAGGGAGTAGACTCACTCAGGGAGTAGACTCACTGTAACAAACCTCCTCCTCATGTAATCCCCTTACTACTGGGGTAACACTGAGGGGCAGATTTCTTCACACACACAACATAACAGTACTGACTACTCTGCCTATAGGTAGAGTAGGCTGGTACTTCGGATGTTGGCTAATTTTATTGTAGCAGGCAGAGTGGCGCCCCCATCAAGAGGGCGCTCTAGGCAGCTGCCTATTTTGCCTATAGGCAGAGCCGGCCCTGTGGCTAAGAACCCCCCCCCCCAGTGATGAGGTAAGAATGGGAGGTCACCAGTCAGGATGGGGCCCAGAAGATGAGATCCACCATGTAAGAGGCTTCTCCTCTTGGAAAGGAAAAAAGAACAACACTGGAAATATTAATGGGGTACTCCACCCCTAGACATCTTATTCCTTATCCAAATGATAGGGAATAAGATGTCTGATCGCAGGGGCCACGCTCCTTCAATGCAAGTCTATGGGAGGGGGCGTGACGGCCGTCACGCCCCCTCCCATAGACTTGCATTGAGAGGGAGGATGTGACGTCACGAAGGGGGCGTGGCCATGACATCAGCGGCGCATCACTAGTCATCAGACACAGAGCAGAGTTCGATCAGTGCACCCCATGACGGCGGTGCCACAGCAGAGATCGCAGGGGGTCCCAGCGGCAGGACCCCCGTGATCAGACATCTTTTCTCTTATCCTTTGGACAGGGGTTAAGATGTCTCGGTACTGAGAACCTCTTTGATTCTTTGTATAAACTTGATGTATTTGTCCATAAAAGTTTAAAAAACGTATGAAAAAGCTTCTAATTCTACTTTAGTTACCCCAGAATCCTTTTTGTGATGAACCTTTGTAGGAACCCCACTATTCGCTCTCTCCACCAGCGTCCACCCTGGGATTTGTTCTGGAATTCCTTATCATAAATAAACCATTTGATCCTCTGTTGTTGTATCATCAAACAGGTAAATATTTAGGATGACAAATGGGCCGTTGCCAGGCGATGTAACACAGGTGAGTCAGGTCCTTCACCTTCGTGACTGCCGTCTATTTTCGGAAGGGATTACTATGACATTAATGGGTTTCTGTTTAGCTCCACAAAGTGAAGCATCAGACGTCAATGAGGAAAGAGACTTAGTGACTGTCCTGGTGGCTGCTGCTTTCCTTTTTCTTCTCCTGCAGGATTGATGTTTGTGTAACTTACAGTTCACTATAATAACAATGGAACATCTCTACCAGTAGACGGCGCCAGAGCATAAATCATAATGCAGAACTATGAAGACGACTTGTGGTACTTGGCCGCCTCCTCCAGTGTAATGTGCTCGGCTGTGGACTCTCAGTTATGACAGTCTGTATGTTATAAAAAATGTTTTTACTTTGAGAAATGGTTCCCAGAAGGGACCGTAATGGGGTCTGACGTACGGGCCAAGAAGTATGCACTTTATTTATATAAGCTAAAAGGGTGTATGCTGCTTTATTATGTTTCTCACTATGGTTCCTTTGATTCTAATGGTCGGATAATCTATTCTGAAATAAAAGTAAAACCTTCTTATCCAGAGAAGATTTCTGGTCCAGCATTTGTTATATATACTGACCCTGTTATTCTAGAAGACCATCCCCCCCAGAAGACATTTGGGAGTCCACCCAGCGTCCAGGCCATTCAGCACAGAATTCACTTAGATACCACATTAAAAACGGGATTTCAACTCCTTTTTAACTATGAAGTGAATATAAAATCCTCTCCAGAAAATATCTCTCCTTGTTGTGTGAACAAGGTCCAATACATAAGGCACAGCAAAAACTAAATAAAACAAAAATGTAGCCAGCACCTAAACCCAACACATGGGTGCAAGTACAAGACATGTAAAAAAAGAAAATGGCAGCAGCACACTTGGTCAACAAAATGGAGGCTCCTTGCGCACTTTTTGATCAAAATGTGTCCCCCCCCCCCCCATCCACCACGTGGAGGTGGCCTCATATAGGATGGGACCCTAACATTCACTCACCTCAGGCTGGGCGACATGCTGGATCCACTAATAACCTAAAGCCACCTCCTGTGAAATAGGGGAGGGGATGCACGGCTACAGAGGGAGCCACTCCCCCCACATTGCACAGCAAAAGTGGATTCAGCATGTCGCCCAGCCTGAGGTGAGTGAATGTTAGGGTCCCATCCTATATGAGGCCACCTCCACGTGGTGGATGGGGGGACACGTTTTGATCAAAAAGTGTTCCAATACATAAGGGCTGAAAGTGGATCACCACACCTTACTAGTATTGAATTTCTGATGATGTCATATGTTGTATGATGACATCACACTGGACACAAGATATAGATAGATATGAGATAAATAGATACATATGAGATAGATATGAGATAGATGGATAGATATGAGATAGATAGATATGAGATAGATATGAGATAGATAGATAGATAGATATGAGATAGATAGATATGAGATAGATAGAGATGAGATAGATTGATAGATATGAGATAGATAGATAGATATGGGATAGATAGATAGATATGGGATAGATAGATATGGGATAGATAGATATGAGATAGATAGATAGATAGATATGAGAGATAGATATGAGATAGATAGATAGATATGAGAGATAGATATGAGATAGATAGATAGATATGGGATAGATAGATATGAGATAGATAGATATGAGATAGATAGATATGAGATAGATAGATATGAGATAGATAGATATGAGATAGATAGATAGATATGAGATAGATAGATAGATATGAGATAGATAGATAGATAGATATGAGATAGACAGACATGAGATAGATAGATATGGGATAGATAGACATGAGATAGATAGATATGGGATAGATAAATAGATATGAGATAGATAGATATGGGATAGATAAATAGATATGAGATAGATAGATACAAAAGATATAACCACAGCACACAAGATGTCTCAGTGCAAACAAAAAGTGGTTTTGTTCCATCTTCAGCAACATTTCAGTAATCTCACCGCACCATCTTCAGACATAGTGAATGATTCTGTGGCTCTTATATAACCACAGAATCAATTATCTCATTAAACAATGAGTGTAAACCTCATGTAGAGAATGTAAGGTGCCATAATATCAACAAAAGTGCTTGTGCATAATCATAGTGACATATAATAAAGTGCATAATACATAAATGTGCACATAAGCAGATGTAAGGGATATGCTGACTTTAAAGGGGTACTCCGGTGCTTAGACATCTTATCCCCTATCCAAAGGATAGGGGATAAGATGCCTGATCACCGGGGTCCCGCCACTGGGGACCCCCATGATCTTGCACGCAGCACCCCAGTTAAAATCAGTCCCCGGAGCATGTTCGCTCCGGGTCTGATTACCGGCGACCACAGGTCCGGCGGCGTGTGATGTCACGCCTCCGCCCCCCGTGTGACGTCACGCTCCGCCCCTCAATGCAAACCTATAGGAGGGGGTGTGACTGGTCCGGGCCATCTATGCTGCAGGGACCGTCCGGTGGGGATGGTTAGCCATTGTGGGCTGTCCATTTTCACTGGGAAGGGGCCTCTTCTCCGCACTCTGGGCCCGGCCCCGGAGTAGTGATGTTGCCTTGACGACGACGCACAGGGACGTTCATGCGCAAAGTCCCTGTGCGTCGTCGTCAAGGCAACGTCACTAGTCCGGGCCCGAAGCGCGGAGAAGAGGCCCACCCGGTGAAAATGGACAGCCCACAATGGCTAACCATCCCCACCGGCCGATCCCTGCAGCCTAGATGGCCCGGACCAGCTCACCCTAACTTCACACCGAGGGGAGGTGAGTAGAAAACTAAAGGGGGGGCTGGATGATGACGAAGGCCGCAGTGGTCTTCAACCTGTGGACCTCCAGAGGTTTCAAAACTGCAACACCCAGCATGCCCGGACATCAAAACCTGGATGAAAAAAAAAATTCATAGACATAGAGTCTCCAATTGGACATCGTCAACACTATCAAATTTATGGGAAAGATAATATACAATGGATGATTCTCCAACACAGATGTGTGAATCTCCCTGTTTGTCCAGTCTTGGTAATTGATTTTTATTTACAATAACATTCACAAAACTGGCAAACGAACCCTTAACAAAGATTCATCCTCACAGTCTACACTTGAGACCTTTCCTTATCTAAACATTGAGCAATACTGAGCAATCATATATAAGATAATAGATATATACTGATGTCCTTTACAATACTAACAGTATATGACAATATCATATGTCCTACTGATTACTATATATATATATATATATATATATATATATATATATATATAAAGAACTATTGTTCGTTCCGATGAGACAGTTATTTCACAGTCTCTTATCTCCCCCCCCTTTCCCTTGGATGAATGGTAGTAGTGTCGTCTAGAGACTGTAACCAGACCCCTTATCAACAAAACTATAAATATCAAGAGATAAGAAGTATTCAACTTATAGTGATTCATTTTTGGGGTGTACAAAAAGCATGACACCCCACGGACCACCTCGTGTGTTCTAAATGATTTTTAATAATATAGAAAAAAAGGCAGACAAAACCACGGTAGTACCACCTACAGGCGCTCACACATGCAATTTAATTTCCGGACCCCAGTACATGGCAGATAAAAAAAAAATAATTTTTTGTTATTAGTATAAAGTAGACTTGTGCAAAAGAAAAATTTTCGTTTTGTTTCGTTTTGGATAAAATTTTCAGTTCGGTAATATTTTCGGTTTTGATTTTTCGGATACATTCGGTATTCGCTTATTTTTTTCTCTCTTTCGGATACATTTGGTATTTGGGTACATTCGGCGGGTAAATCTTTTTTAAGCAGAGGACCATTACCGGGAGCGTGTGTGTGCAGGAAAAGGGCAGCCGCAGAGATCGGAACATTGGAAGACAGGTAAGATAATATAATTTTATGTGATTTATTATTAATACATTATGTAATGTTGAATGAATGAGTAAATGAATGAATGAATGAATGCTGTATGAATGATTGATGTGTATGATTGTCAGGTGATTTATGCATAACATGTCATGTCACTTGCGCTAACACACTGTTTCTGTTACCAGGGTACCTCCAGCTGTTGCAAAACTACAACACCCACCCAGCATGCCCTGACAGCCAAAGGCTGTCTGGGCATGCTGGGAGTTGCAATTTTGCAACAGCTGGAGGCACACTTTGGCAAACATGCGCAAAGCTTTTTAATTCACTTTCAAACTCTGATCGCTTTTTTCAGAAATGGGTTAGTAGGTCAATGACATGCATAGTAATTGCCATGGGAATATTTTTCATTCATAAAACCGCAGGCTTAATTGGATAATTGCCATTTAGAACGTTGGGACCCCAAACGTTCTAAACGGCAATTATCCAATTAAGTCTGCGGTTTTATGAATGAAAAATGTTCCCACGGCAATTACTATGCATGTCATTGACTTACTATAACCCATTTCTGAAAAAAGCTAGCGTAAGTTAAAAATGAAAGAAAAAGCTTAGCGCATGTTTGCCAACGTACAGCTGTTGCAAAACTGCAACTCCCAGCATGCCCAGACAGCCTTTGGCTGTCAGGGCATACTGGGTGGGTGTTGTAGTTTTGCAACAGCTGGAGGCACCCTGGTAACAGTAACAGAAACAGTGTGTAGCGCAACAGTGTTAGCGCAAGGACTAATAAAAAAATTAGAATTAATTCTTTACTTTCGTTTACGGATAATGAATGCATTCGTTATTTTGCTATTCGTATTATCGAGGCTATTCGGGAAATTTCAAAATATGTTTTTTCGTGCATTCGGATCGGTCCGTATGCCCGAAAACGGTAACATTTGGTAAATTAGACATTCGTGCCGAAACGAATTGCACAAGCCTAGTATAAAGACCTATATGAGGATTTGCTGATAGGCGCCGTGTTCCACTTTCATTTCATTCCCAATCTGCAAAGAAATAGAGATAAAATTTACTCATCGTATAAAAAGTTCTTATCTCCTCCTATATTTGGTCTTCAAGGTGATAATAATAAAAATGATAATATAATAAACGTATATTCATCCAATGTTCCACCTCTCAGAACAAACATGGGTAAACAAACTACCGGGAGCCCTGACCGGGGTAATCACGCATTATCTGGGGTTCATATTGTTGCTAATTTTAAATTCAACATTACCGTAAATACTCGAGTATAAGCAGAGTTTTTTCAGCCAGATTTTTCGTGCTGAAAACGCCCCCCCCCCCCTCGGCTTATACTCGAGTGAACTCTCCACCTGTCAATCCCTTCATCAGTGGTCTTCAACCTGCGGACCTCCAGATGTTGCAAAACTACAACTCCCAGCATGCCCGGACAGCCATCGGCTGTCCGGGCATGCTGGGTGTTGTAGTTTTGAAACCTCTGGAGGTCCGCAGGTTGAAGACCAATGCGGCCTTCGTCATCATCCAGCCCCCCCTTTTTGTTTTGTACTCACTTCCCCTCGACGGGAAGTTAGGGTGAGCTGGTCCAGGCCATCTATGCTGCAGGGACCGTCCGGTGGGGATGGTTAGTCGTTGCGGGCTGTGCATTTTCACCGGGGGGGGGGGCCTCTTCTCCGCACTTCACGGAGTAGTGACGTTGCCTTGACGATGACGCACAGGGACGTTCATGCGCAACGTCCCTGTGCGTTGTCGTCAAGGCAACGTCACTAGTCCGGGCCCGAAGCACGGAGAAGAGGCCCCCCCCCGGTGAAAATGGACAGCCCACAACGACTAACCATCCCCACCGGACGGTCCCTGCAGCATAGATGGCCCGGACCAGCTCACCCTAACTTCCCGCTGAGGGGAGGCGAGTACAAAACAAAAGGGGGGGCTGGATGATGACTAAGGCCGCAGTGGTCTTCAAACTGCGGACCTCCAGAGGCGGTGATGATGAAGGTGGGGGGGATGATGACATGGGGGGGGGGATGATGTATTTCCCACCCTAGGCTTATAGTCGAGTCAATAACTTCGGCTTATATTCGCGATGCGCACCCCGACTCCCGTACCTGACTCGCTCTCCGTCGGTCCTGTCCCGGCGCGCGCGGCCCCGCTCCCTAGGGCGCACGCGCACCGGGTCTCTGCGATTTAAAGGGCCACTGCGCCGTTGGCGCAGTTGGTCTAATTAGTGTGTTCACCTGTGCACTCCTTATGTATACCTCACTTCCCCTGCACTCCCTCGCCGGATCTTGTTGCCATCGTGCCAGTGAAAGCGTTTCCTTGTGTGTTCCTAGCCTGTGTTCCAGACCTCCTGCCGTTGCCCCTGACTACGATCCTTGCTGCCTGCCCCGACCTTCTGCTACGTCCGACCTTGCTCTTGTCTACTCCCTTGTACCGCGCCTATCTTCAGCAGTCAGAGAGGTTGAGCCATTGCTAGTGGATACGACCTGGTTACTACCGCCGCTGCAAGACCATCCCGCTTTGCGGCGGGCTCTGGTGAATACCAGTAGTAACTTAGAACCGGTCCACTAGCACGGTCCACGCCAATCCCTCTCTGGCACAGAGGATCCACCTCCTGCCAGCCGAATCGTGACAGTAGATCCGGCCATGGATCCCGCTGAAGTTCCACTGCCAGTTGTCGCCGACCTCACCACGGTGGTCGCCCAGCAGTCGCAACAGATAGCGCAACAAGGCCACCAGCTGTCTCAACTGACCGTGATGCTACAGCAGCTACTACCACAGCTCCAGCAATCATCTCCGCCAGCTCCTGCACCTCCTCCGCAGCGAGTGGCCGCTTCCGGCCTACGACTATCCTTGCCGGATAAATTTGATGGGGACTCTAAGTTTTGCCGTGGCTTTCTTTCGCAATGTTCCCTGCACTTGGAGATGATGTCGGACCAGTTTCCTACTGAAAGGTCTAAGGTGGCTTTCGTAGTCAGCCTTCTGTCTGGGAAAGCTCTGTCATGGGCCACACCGCTCTGGGACCGCAATGACCCCGTCACTGCCTCTGTACACTCCTTCTTCTCGGAAATCCGAAGTGTCTTTGAGGAACCTGCCCGAGCCTCTTCTGCTGAGACTGCCCTGCTGAACCTGGTCCAGGGTAATTCTTCCGTTGGCGAGTACGCCATCCAATTCCGTACTCTTGCTTCCGAATTATCCTGGAATAATGAGGCCCTCTGCGCGACCTTTAAAAAAGGCCTATCCAGCAACATTAAAGATGTTCTGGCCGCACGAGAAAGTCCTGCTAACCTGCATGAACTCATTCATCTAGCCACTCGCATTGACATGCGTTTTTCCGAAAGGCGTCAGGAGCTCCGCCAGGATATGGACTTTGTTCACACGAGGCGTTTTTTCTCCCCGGCTCCTCTCTCCTCTGGTCCTCTGCAATCCGTTCCTGTGCCTCCCGCCGTGGAGGCTATGCAAGTTGACCGGTCTCGCTTGACACCTCAAGAGAGGACACGACGCCGCATGGAGAATCTTTGCCTGTACTGTGCCGGTACCGAACACTTCCTGAAGGATTGTCCTATCCGTCCTCCCCGCCTGGAAAGACGTACGCTGACTCCGCACAAAGGTGAGACAGTTCTTGATATCAACTCTGCTTCTCCACGCCTTACTGTGCCTGTGCGGATATCTGCCTCTACCTTCTCCTTCTCTACTATGGCCTTCTTGGATTCCGGATCTGCAGGAAATTTTATTTTAGCCTCTCTCATCAACAGGTTCAACATCCCGGTGACCAGTCTCGCCAGACCCCTCTACATCAATTGTGTTAACAATGAAAGATTGGACTGTACCGTGCGTTACCGCACGGAGCCCCTCCTAATGTGCATCGGACCTCATCACGAAAAAATTGAGTTTTTGGTCCTCTCCAATTGCACTTCCGAAATTCTCCTTGGACTACCGTGGCTTCAACGCCATTCCCCAACCCTTGATTGGTCCACAGGAGAGATCAAGAGCTGGGGTACTTCTTGTTTCAAGGACTGTCTTAAACCGGTTCCCAGTACTCCCTGCCGTGACCCTGTGGGTCCCCCTGTAACCGGTCTCCCTAAGGCTTATATGGACTATGCTGACGTATTTTGCAAAAAACAAGCTGAGACTTTACCTCCTCACAGGCCTTATGACTGTCCTATTGACCTCCTCCCGGGCACTACTCCACCCCGGGGCAGAATTTATCCTCTGTCCGCCCCAGAGACTCTTGCTATGTCTGAATACATCCAGGAAAATTTAAAAAAGGGGTTTATCCGCAAATCCTCCTCTCCTGCCGGAGCTGGATTTTTCTTTGTGTCCAAAAAAGATGGCTCCCTACGTCCTTGCATTGACTACCGCGGACTTAATAAAATCACGGTAAAGAACCGCTACCCCCTACCTCTTATCTCAGAACTCTTTGATCGCCTTCAAGGTGCCCACATCTTTACCAAACTGGACTTAAGAGGTGCTTATAATCTCATCCGCATCAGGGAGGGGGACGAATGGAAAACTGCATTTAACACCAGAGATGGACACTTTGAGTATCTGGTCATGCCCTTTGGCCTGTGCAACGCCCCTGCCGTCTTCCAAGACTTTGTTAATGACATTTTTCGTGATCTCTTATATTCCTGTGTTGTTGTGTATCTGGACGATATTCTGATTTTTTCTGCCAACTTAGAAGAACATCGCCAGCATGTCCGCATGGTTCTTCAGAGACTTCGAGACAATCAACTTTATGCCAAAATGGAGAAATGTCTGTTTGAATGTCAATCTCTTCCTTTCCTAGGATACTTGGTCTCTGGCCAGGGACTACAAATGGACCCAGATAAACTCTCTGCCGTCTTAGATTGGCCACGCCCCTCCGGACTCCGTGCTATCCAACGTTTTTTGGGGTTCGCCAATTATTACAGACAATTTATTCCACATTTTTCCACTATTGTGGCTCCTATCGTGGCTTTAACCAAGAAGAATGCCAATCCTAAGTCCTGGTCTCCCCAAGCGGAAGACGCATTTAAACGGCTCAAGTCTGCCTTTTCTTCTGCTCCCGTGCTCTCCAGACCTGACCCATCTAAACCCTTCCTATTGGAGGTTGATGCCTCCTCAGTGGGAGCTGGAGCGGTCCTTCTACAAAAAAATTCTTCCGGGCATGCTGTTACTTGTGGTTTTTTTTCTAGGACCTTCTCTCCGGCGGAGAGGAACTACTCCATCGGGGATCGAGAACTACTGGCCATTAAATTGGCACTTGAGGAATGGAGGCATCTGCTGGAGGGATCAAAATTTCCAGTTATCATTTACACCGATCACAAGAATCTCTCCTATCTCCAGTCTGCTCAACGGCTGAATCCTCGCCAGGCCAGGTGGTCGTTGTTCTTTGCCCGTTTTAACTTTGAAATTCATTTTCGCCCTGCCGACAAGAACATTAGGGCCGATGCTCTCTCTCGTTCCTCGGATGCCTCGGAAGTAGAGGCCTCTCCGCAACACATCATTCCTCCTGACTGTCTGATCTCCACTTCTCCAGTCTCCATCAGGCAAACTCCTATAGGGAAGACCTTCGTTTCTCCACGCCAACGTCTCGGGATTCTCAAATGGGGTCACTCCTCCCACCTCGCAGGCCATGCGGGCATCAAAAAGTCCTTGCAACTCATCTCTCGTTTCTATTGGTGGCCGACTCTGGAGACGGATGTTGTTGATTTTGTGCGGGCCTGTACTGTCTGTGCCCGGGATAAGACTCCTCGCCAGAAGCCCGCTGGTTTTCTTCATCCTCTGCCTGTTCCCGAACAGCCTTGGTCTCTGATTGGTATGGACTTTATTACAGACTTACCCCCATCCCGTGGCAACACTGTTGTTTGGGTGGTCGTTGATCGATTTTCCAAGATGGCACATTTTATTCCTCTTCCTGGTCTTCCTTCAGCGCCTCAGTTGGCAAAACAATTTTTTGTACACATTTTTCGTCTTCACGGTTTGCCCACGCAGATCGTCTCGGATAGAGGCGTCCAATTCGTGTCAAAATTCTGGAGGGCTCTCTGTAAACAACTCAAGATTAAATTAAACTTCTCTTCTGCTTATCATCCTCAATCCAATGGGCAAGTAGAAAGAATTAACCAGGTCCTGGGTGACTATTTACGGCATTTTGTTTCCTCCCGCCAGGATGACTGGGCAGATCTTCTACCATGGGCCGAATTCTCGTACAACTTCAGAGTCTCTGAATCTTCTGCTAAATCCCCATTTTTCGTGGTGTACGGCCGTCACCCTCTTCCCCCCCCCTCCCTACTCCCTTGCCCTCTGGTTTGCCCGCTGTGGATGAAGTGACTCGTGATCTTTCCACCATATGGAAAGAGACCCAAAATTCTCTTTTACAGGCTTCATCTCGCATGAAAAAGTTTGCCGATAAGAAAAGAAGAACTCCCCCCATTTTTGCTCCCGGAGACAAGGTATGGCTCTCCGCTAAATATGTCCGCTTCCGTGTCCCCAGTTACAAACTGGGTCCACGCTATCTGGGTCCTTTCAAAATCTTGTGCCAAATTAATCCTGTCTCTTACAAACTTCTTCTTCCTCCTTCTCTTCGTATTCCTAATGCCTTCCATGTCTCTCTCCTTAAACCACTCATCATCAACCGTTTCTCTCCCAAACTTGTTTCTCCCACTCCTGTTTCCGGTTCTTCTGACGTCTTCTCAGTGAAGGAAATACTGGCCTCCAAGACGGTCAGAGGGAAAAAATTTTTTTTGGTTGATTGGGAGGGCTGTGGTCCTGAAGAGAGATCCTGGGAACCTGAGGACAACATCCTAGACAAAAGTCTGGTCCTCAGGTTCTCAGGCTCCAAGAAGAGGGGGAGACCCAAGGGGGGGGGGGTACTGTTACGCCGAGCGCTCCGGGTCCCCGCTCCTCCCCGGAGCGCTCGCAACATCCTCGCTACTGCAGCGCCCCGGTCAGATCTACTGACCGGGTGCGCTGCGATACCGCCCCCAGCCGGGATGCGATTCGCGATGCGGGTGGCGTCCGCTCGCGATGCGCACCCCGTCTCCCATACCTGACTCGCTCTCCGTCGGTCCTGTCCCGGCGCGCGCGGCCCCGCTCCCTAGGGCGCGCGCGCGTGCCGGGTCTCTGCGATTTAAAGGGCCACTGCGCCACTGATTGGCGCAGTTGGTCTAATTAGTGTGTTCACCTGTGCACTCCCTATGTATACCTCACTTCCCCTGCACTCCCTCGCCGGATCTTGTTGCCATTGTGCCAGTGAAAGCGTTTCCTTGTGTGTTCCTAGCCTGTGTTCCAGACCTCCTGCCGTTGCCCCTGACTACAATCTTTGCTGCCTGCCCCGACCTTCTGCTACGTCCGACCTTGCTCTTGTCTACTCCCTTGTACCGCGCCTATCTTCAGCAGTCAGAGAGGTTGAGCCGTTGCTAGTGGATACGACCTGGTTACTACCGCCGCTGCAAGACCATCCCGCTTTGCGGCGGGCTCTGGTGAAAACCAGTAGTGACTTAGAACCGGTCCACTAGCACGGTCCACGCCAATCCCTCTCTGGCACAGAGGATCCACCTCCTGCCAGCCGAATCGTGACAGTAGATAGATAGATAGATAGATAGATAGATAGATAGGAGATAGATAGATAGGAGATAGATAGATAGGAGATAGATAGATAGGAGATAGATAGATAGGAGATAGATAGATAGGAGATAGATAGATAGATAGGAGATAGATAGATAGGAGATAGATAGATAGATAGGAGATAGATAGATAGGAGATAGATAGATAGATAGGAGATAGATAGATAGGAGATAGATAGATAGGAGATAGATAGATAGATAGATAGATAGGAGATAGATAGGAGATAGATAGATAGGAGATAGATAGACAGATAGATAGATAGGAGATAGATAGATAGGAGATAGATAGGAGATAGATAGATAGATAGATAGATAGATAGGAGATAGATAGGAGATAGATAGATAGATAGATAGGAGATAGATAGGAGATAGATAGATAGGAGATAGATAGATAGGAGATAGATAGATAGGAGATAGATAGATAGGAGATAGATAGATAGATAGATAGATAGATAGATAGGAGATAGATAGGAGATAGATAGATAGATAGATAGGAGATAGGAGATAGATAGATAGATAGATAGATAGGAGATAGATAGATAGATAGATAGGAGATAGATAGATAGGAGCTAGATAGATAGGAGATAGATATGAGATAGATAGATATGAGATAGATAGATATGAGATAGATATGAGATATATAGATAGATAGGAGATAGATAGATAGGAGATAGATAGACAGACAGATAGATATGAGATAGATAGATATGAGATAGATATGAGATAGATAGATATGAGATAGATAGATATGAGATAGATAGATATGAGATAGATAGATAGATATGAGATAGATAGATAGGAGATAGATAGTGTTACGCCTAGCGCTCCGGGTCCCCGCTCCTCCCCGGAGCGCTCACGGCGTCTTTCTCCCTGCAGCTCCCCGGTCAGTCCCGCTGACCGGGAGCGCTGCACTGTCATGGCCGTTGGGGATGCGATTCGCACAGCGGGACGCGCCCGCTCGCGAATCGCATCCCAGGTCACTTACCCGTTCCCGTCCCCTGCTGTCATGTGCTGGCGCGCGCGGCTCCGCTCTCTAGGGCGCGGCTCCCTGAGACTTAAAGGGCCAGTGCACCAATGATTGGTGCCTGGCCCAATTAGCTTAATTGGCTTCCACCTGGTCCCTGACTATATCTAACCTCCTCCCATGCACTCCCTTGCCGGATCTTGTTGCCCTTGTGCCTAGTGAAAGCGTTTTGTGTGTCTAAAGCCTGTGTACCAGAACTTCTGCTATCCACCCTGACTACGAACCTTGCCGCCTGCCCCCGACCTTCTGCTACGTCCGACCTTGCTTCTGTCTACTCCCTTGTACCGCGCCTATCATCAGCAGTCAGAGAGGTGAGCCGTTGCTAGTGGATACGACCTGGTCACTACCGCCGCAGCAAGACCATCCCGCTTTGCGGCGGGCTCTGGTGAAAACCAGTAGTGACTTAGAACCGGTCCACTAGCGCGGTCCTCGCCAATCCCTCTCTGGCACAGAGGATCCACTACCTGCCAGCCGGCATCGTGACAGTAGATCCGGCCATGGATCCCGCTGACGTCCCTCTGCCTTATATCTCTGATATCACCACGGTGGTCGCCCAGCAATCCCGACAGATCGCCCATCTAACCCACCAGCTGTCGGAAGTATTCACCATTGTGCAGCAACTTCAGTCGCAACTTCAGCAGCAATCATCTCCTCCGCCAGCTCCTGCACCCCTTCCGCAGCGAGTGGCCACTCCTAGCCTCCGCCTGTCCTTGCCGGACAAATTTAATGGGGACTCTAAGTTTTGCCGTGGCTTTCTTTCGCAATGTTCCCTGCACTTGGAGATGATGTCGGACCAGTTTCCTACTGAAAGGTCTAAGGTGGCTTTCGTAGTCAGCCTTCTGTCTGGAAAAGCCCTGTCATGGGCCACACCGCTCTGGGACCGCAATGACCCCGTCACTGCCTCTGTACACTCCTTCTTCTCGGAAATTCGTAGTGTCTTTGAGGAACCTGCCCGAGCCTCTTCTGCTGAAACTGCCCTGCTGAACCTGGTCCAGGGTAATTCTTCCATTGGCGAGTACGCCATACAATTCCGTACTCTTGCTTCTGAACTATCCTGGAATAATGAGGCCCTCTGCGCGACCTTTAAAAAAGGCCTATCCAGCAACATTAAAGATGTTCTGGCCGCACGAGAAACTCCTGCTAACCTGCATGAACTCATTCATCTAGCCACGCGCATTGACATGCGTTTTTCTGAGAGACATCAAGAGCTCCGCCAGGAAAAAGACTTAGATCTCTGGACACCTCTCCCACAGTCTCCACTGCAATCTGCGCCTAGGCCTCCCGCCGAGGAAGCCATGCAAGTGGATCGGTCTCGCCTGACCCTGGAAGAGAGGAATCGCCGTAAGGAAGAGAATCTTTGTCTGTACTGTGCCAGTACCGAACATTTTTTGGTGGATTGCCCTATCCGTCCTCCACGTCTGGGAAACGCACGCTCGCACTCAGCTCTCGTGGGTGTGACGTCTCTTGATGCCAAGTCGGCTTCTCCACGTCTCACGGTGCCTGTACGGATTTCTACTTCAGCCAGCTCTTCCCTCTCAGCCGTGGCCTGCCTGGACTCTGGTGCTTCTGGGAATTTTATTCGGGAGTCCTTGGTGAATAAATTCCGCATTCCGATGACCCGTCTTGTCAAGCCACTCCACATTTCCGCGGTCAACGGAGCCAGGTTGGATTGCACCGTGCGTTACCGCACGGAGCCCCTCCTAATGTGCATCGGACCTCATCACGAGAAAATTGAATTTTTGGTCCTTCCCAATTGCACTTCCGAAATTCTCCTTGGACTACCCTGGCTTCTACACCATTCCCCAACCCTGGACTGGTCCACTGGGGAGATCAAGAGTTGGGGTCCCTCTTGTTCCAAGGACTGCCTTAAACCGGTTCCCAGTACTCCCTGCCGTGACCCTGTGGTTCCTCCTGTATCCGGTCCCCCTAAGGTCGTTAGGGACTCTGCCTGCCACAGAAAATGCCTCTCCCCCCCTCCCAGTCCCTTCAGGCAAGCCTCTGTGTCCCCTCATGGCTCCCGTCCTTGTGTCTCCCTGCCCCGTGCCAAGCTTCTCCCTCTGCCCTCCCTCCCCATTCTTACTCCTGCTGTACTGCCTGCCATTGAGGAAACCATCCATTCCTTCCCGGTGTCCTCATCCCAGGGGAGGCAGTCACCGGACAAAAAAAAGGGGAGACCTAAGGGGGGGGTACTGTTACGCCTAGCGCTCCGGGTCCCCGCTCCTCCCCGGAGCGCTCACGGCGTCTTTCTCCCTGCAGCTCCCCGGTCAGTCCCGCTGACCGGGAGCGCTGCACTGTCATGGCCGTTGGGGATGCGATTCGCACAGCGGGACGCGCCCGCTCGCGAATCGCATCCCAGGTCACTTACCCGTTCCCGTCCCCTGCTGTCATGTGCTGGCGCGCGCGGCTCCGCTCTCTAGGGCGCGCGCGCGCCAGCTCCCTGAGACTTAAAGGGCCAGTGCACCAATGATTGGTGCCTGGCCCAATTAGCTTAATTGGCTTCCACCTGGTCCCTGACTATATCTAACCTCCTCCCATGCACTCCCTTGCCGGATCTTGTTGCCATTGTGCCTAGTGAAAGCGTTTTGTGTGTCTAAAGCCTGTGTACCAGAACTTCTGCTATCCACCCTGACTACGAACCTTGCCGCCTGCCCCCGACCTTCTGCTACGTCCGACCTTGCTTCTGTCTACTCCCTTGTACCTCGCCTATCATCAGCAGTCAGAGAGGTTGAGCCGTTGCTAGTGGATACGACCTGGTCACTACCGCCGCAGCAAGACCATCCCGCTTTGCGGCGGGCTCTGGTGAAAACCAGTAGTGACTTAGAACCGGTCCACTAGCGCGGTCCTCGCCAATCCCTCTCTGGCACAGAGGATCCACTACCTGCCAGCCGGCATCGTGACAGATAGATAGGTAGATAGGAAATAGATAGATATGAGATAGATAGATATGAGATAGATAGATAGGTAGATAGGAAATAGATAGATATGAGATAGATAGATATGAGATGATAGATGTGAGATAGATAGATAGATATGAGATAGATAGGAGATAGATATGAGATAGATAGATAGCTATGAGATAGATAGATATGAGAGAGATAGATATGAGTGAAATAGATATGAGAGAGATAGATAGATATGAGATAGATATGAGATAGATATGAGATAGATAGATGAGATAGAGAGATAGATATGAGATAGATAGATATGAGATAGATAGATATGAGATAGATAGATATGAGATAGATAGATATGAGATAGATATGAGATAGATAGATAGATATGAGATAGAGAGATAGATATGAGATAGATAGATATGAGATAGAGAGATAGATAGGAGATAGATAGATATGAGATAGATAGATAGATAGGAGATAGATAGATATGAGATAGATAGATATGAGATAGATAGATAGATAGGAGATAGATAGATAGGAGATAGATAGATATGAGATAGATAGATAAATAGGAGATAGATAGATATGAGATAGATAGATAAATAGGAGATAGATAGATATGAGATAGATAGATATGAGATAGATATGAGATAGATAGATATGAGATAGATAGATATGAGATAGATAGATATGAGATAGATAGATAAATAGGAGATAGATAGATGCCACAACATTTGGAAAAGTCTGTGAGATCGGGGGAGAATATAGTGCAGTCAGATAGGAGCAGAATGGACTGTTTGGTGCCATAATACAGCAAATGGCAAACTTCACATTATGAATGGAAAATTAATGGGCAAATTTACGGAGACATTGTGACAAAAATCTGCTGCCATCTACCAGGATGATGAAGATGAAACGAGGGCCGACATTTCAGGGGGACAATGATCCCAAACGCACAGTCAAGGAAACTCTCAAATGGCTTCAAAGAAATATAATAAAGCTGCTTGAATGGTCCGGCCGATCACCTGACCTATATCCCATTGAGAATCTATGGAGAGAACTGAAGATCATGATTGATTGAAGAGGCCCGCGGAACCTTCAGGATTTGAAGACTGTTTGTGTAGAAGAATGGGCCAAAATCCCCTCGGAGCAATACATGTGACTTGTTTCTCCATACAGGAGGCTAAGGCTGACATCTTATCCAATATACAAAGGATAGGGGATAAGATGTCTGATCGCGGGGGTCCCGCTGCTGGGGACCCCCGAGATCTTATCTGCATCACCCCAGACATGCGGTGCACGAAGCGAACTTCACTCCGTGCCGGATGACTGGCGATGTGTGGAGGCTCGTGATGTCACAGCCACGCCCTCTCAATGCAAGTCTATGGGTGGGGGCGTGACGGTAGTCACGCCCCCACCCATAGACTTGCATTGAGGGGGTGTGGCTGTGAAATTACAAGTCCCCGGCGCTGCACTCGACGCTCTAATCCAACGCCTTTGAATAGGGGATAAGATGTCCAGGGGCAGAGTACCCCTTTAAATTTATATCAGTCAGCGTGTTAAATACTTTTTCCCCCCGCATCATTTTCACACTATAACACGTAACTTCATTTCTGATCTTATTTGTGTCGGTTTCTTTGTATTTTTGGATTTACTTGGGTCTGATGAACATTTCATGTCAATAAAACCTGGAAATATATT